>NW_026339971.1:0-709 GCF_001194135.2 Octopus bimaculoides | reverse complement strand
GTATGTATTTATGTATATATGTACGTATATATGTATTAATTCATACGAATTCGTATGATCTACGTTTTACGACTAAAATTATTCTTATTTATAGCCTGTGCTATAGGTTTTGTGGAAATTAGTATTAATAAGAAATGTATGTATACGTATGTAAGTCTGCATAAATATGCGCGTCACTTCTTACTAATTTAAATACGAGTCCGAAAATATGTGTGAAATTTGGATGGATATAAAATGATAGACATTTTAATACTGAATATATTTTAAAACGTGAAAATTATATATTTCATATCACCTTTATGAATATGTACTTTTTCAAGTCTGCATATTACATCATTAGGTGCTATTATAAGCGGTAACATGTCTGCTTGCTATATATATTTTTAAACATGATGGCGATCAATCTGTAAGAGCAGTGAGAAAGGAACCAATAACTGTCAAGTGGAGACGTAATTTACAGTGAGTAGTCATAGAATCCTGACCTTGTTTCCTTTTATTCAACCAGACGAATGAATTTATCATGCATATGTGTGGGCGCGCCTGTTTGTATGTGTTCAGATAGCGAGATAGATTATGGATATATATATATGTGTGTGTGTGTGTATACATATACAAGCTAGTGTGGTAAGAAATTTGGTTTCCAACTACATGGTTCCAGATTCAGTCTCACTGCGTGGGTAACAGACAGAACAGGGAACGAGGAACGTGA
>NW_026339970.1:0-328 GCF_001194135.2 Octopus bimaculoides | reverse complement strand
GCTGGATTTCTCGGTACGGTGTACCGTCCAGTGTGACCACAGATCGTGACCGGCAATTTGAGGCCGCACTTTTTCGTGACCTATCACGAATCTTGGGGGTGCATCGTATACGCACCACCAGCTACCATCCCGCTTCTAATGGGATGGTTGAGCGATTTCATAGGCAACTTAAGGCTGCTTTACGCGCCTCGCCCAACCCGCAGTCTTGGGTTGAAGTTCTTCCGGTCGTCCTCCTTGGATGCCGGACTGTGGTCAAAGCTGACCTGGGTTTCTCCTCAGCGGAGCTTCTTTACGGTACCACACTGGCGTTGCCTGGTACGATGGTGGT
>NW_026339969.1:0-561 GCF_001194135.2 Octopus bimaculoides | reverse complement strand
CATCATCATCATCATCATCATTATTATTATTGTTATTATTATTATTATTACTATTATTATTATCATCACCATCATCATTATTATTATTATTAATTTATTTCTGATATTGTGTTATAGTTAATGTTTTGTCTTTATAGCTATATGAATGCACAAATTGAAAATCAGAAGAAAAATGTGGTTAAAAAAGATAACTGCAAGAGAACTATGCAAAGAAAGACATGAATCCTTCCTTGCTGCTTATTTCTTAATAGCTAAACATATAAAGGAGGGAGATTCTCATTTTCTATTTTTTCCTTATTGAATTCAAAGAATTATTAGAGCAACGTTGTAATATTCTTTCTGGTTCTTTATGATCTGAGTTCAAATTTCACCTAAATCAACTTTCCCTTTCATCTTTCTGGGGTTGATAAAATAAAATATCAGTCAAGTACTGTGGTTAAAATTATCAACAGATCACTGCCCTCAAAATTTCAGGCCTTGTGCCAATGTAAGAAATTATTAAGGTCAATGGATTTGTAGAATGGTTCAGTGTCAGGAAAAAAATATCTTATCGTATTTACG
>NW_026339967.1:0-403 GCF_001194135.2 Octopus bimaculoides | reverse complement strand
TGATGATGCTGTTGATGATGATGATTAATGCCTTGATGCAGTACCAGAGATCAAGAAGAGTTAGAATCCATTCCACAAGCTATTTAATTGACGCATTAAGGAATCAGTTCCTATAATGTATATTTCGACACTAATTAAATACCGGAATAACAAGCGAATCAGACCTGAAAATATATTATAAGCGAAATGCTAATGGCGAATTACGTACGCGATTAGGCAACACTTTGGTTTCTTTGTTATTTATTGATCTTTATTTGAAATAATGAGTTAGTGCATTCGGAATAATCGTTGTGGCCCACGTTTAGGTTCTGTAAAGAAATTAAATCAAGTGCTAAACCATTTTAGCTGCTGTGAAACAAATTTATGGAGTGTCAGGCCGATTCGCTCCTCTTAACAAAAAAAA
>NW_026339966.1:0-263 GCF_001194135.2 Octopus bimaculoides | reverse complement strand
ATATATATATATACACATATATATATACATATATATATATATATACATACGTATATACATGCATTAAAATGTGAGTGGTATATATATATATGAATGCATGCATAAATATATACATTATAAATGGATGTATATATGAGTTAGTGTGTGTATAAGCATACACGTGCAAGGGTGTCCGTCCGGATTGTGTGTATAGGTATTCACATGCAGGCGTGTGTGGTTGTGACAATGGAAACACGTTACAGATCACGTTTACGTGCTGATAT
>NW_026339965.1:0-307 GCF_001194135.2 Octopus bimaculoides | reverse complement strand
AATATACGTATATATGGATATCTATGCATAGATACATACACGCGCACACACATATAAATACATATATGTATGTGTTTGTGTGTGTTTATGTGTATATTGATTTCTTTGGTGCATAGAGAGACGCTTGTACAGATATATCTATTGATTTCGATATAAATAACCATTCCATCATACAAACACCTATTCATGCACACTCAGATACACAAACGTGTGGTTAAATATATATATGTTCATTTCTCTCTCTCTCTCTCTCTGTTTATATACATGCATACATACATACATACATACATACACACACACACACACA
>NW_026339964.1:0-241 GCF_001194135.2 Octopus bimaculoides | reverse complement strand
TCGTCTGTCTTTATGTTCTGAGTTCAAATTCTGCCGAGGTCGACTTTGCACAGAAGAGTTTTTGTACGTTAATAAACTCAGAGACACGTCTAACATTTCTTCTGACAGACATCATTATTATTATTATTAATAATATTCTCTTCTCTACACTACCAAAAGAGCTGTGTTGCTACATATGTATATGTGTGTGCATGTATGTATGCAGATAGACATATAAACAGATAGATAGATAGATAGATAG
>NW_026339963.1:0-615 GCF_001194135.2 Octopus bimaculoides | reverse complement strand
GGGACTGAACCCGAAACCATGTGGCTGGTAAGCAAGCTACTTACTACACAGCTACTCCTGCACCTCCTGCATCTATATATATATTTATATATATCCAAAGTTTTAAATTTAAATTTAAAACAGATTTGACGCTAATAACCATTATTATTGTAATTTATTCCTATGTCAACATTTCTGTATAAAGCTATATTTGACCGTCAAATTTAAGTCAAACATATAAGCTGCCTTACACGTCTTCAGGGAAAACAAAAATCAAACAAAAGTCAAAAATAGAAGATCAATACCACATTTCTAGGTTTCTTCCATATTTAAATTTGTCGTTAAATGACTCGTTAAATTCGTCCCGTTCTAAACAAAAGTCCATTAAGGGGAGGCAACCCCTTGCCATATTATGGGAAATGTTCACAATTTTTTACCCAAATATCTATTCTAATAGAAATTAAATTATATTATCCTAGGAGCTATTGTAAAGCCCACAATTGCTATTGGTAAATTGTACATTGATATGCCTGCCTTAAGAGCTAATATTATACTACACTACTATAAAATATAAATTATAAATAAGCCTCAATTACAATAGGAATTATTATCTCTGGGAGCTTTTGCAAAAACCAC
>NW_026339962.1:0-375 GCF_001194135.2 Octopus bimaculoides | reverse complement strand
ATGATGATGATGATGGTAGTGGTGGTGGTGGTGGTGATGATGACGGTGGTGATGGTAATGATGTTGGTGGCATCTTTTATTTGCCAGAGGGGAATCTGATGAACAGACATTACAAGGACAGTTTACAATTTCGTGGGGATTTACATAAAAGAGGAAGGAGAAGAGGAAATGAGATAAAAGTATAATAATAATGATGATGATGATGATGACAACGATGATGATGACAAAGGAAATATCCGTTCGTCTCTCTTCATCAAAAAAAAAAAATTTAAGTGCTTTGAATAAATAAATAAATAAATAAATGAAATGTGAAAACAGACAGAAACAAAGAATAAATGAATGTATAAATGAAAGAATGCAAGAAGCAAAAACAAA
>NW_026339961.1:0-445 GCF_001194135.2 Octopus bimaculoides | reverse complement strand
TGGGATTTTGTGTTTTCTCTTCCTTTCATGGAAACTGTCAAATTTAGCCTGAGAGAAAATGTTAATTACATTTTAATTCTTAAGCGATAACATTATAAATTCTGTGAGATAATATCAATGCCAACAATGATATGTGACGTATTAGAAAATATATTGAATACAGTGGCATTATCAATCGTAACATGATTTTTAATCACCGACTTTAGTAGGATGGTGTTTTCACTAAGCTCGTGTTTTGTAGTTCAATGCTATGTCTGTTTCCAATAAATCTTTAAAACAGTCTTAGACTGATGTTATATTCGAAATCCAAGTAGGACAGACATATATATATTAGAACACTCCTGCATCATCGAAACGAATTTAGATGTGAATGAGTTTTCGCCAAAACTAAGTAGCAAATATCGTAGTTTCATTATTTTCCATCGAATAATTTCATCCAAGTATA
>NW_026339960.1:0-349 GCF_001194135.2 Octopus bimaculoides | reverse complement strand
TGAAAGAAATGGAGAAGAGGACAGTGGTCATGCAGACCTATTGTAGGTCACGCAATGCCATTACCCTCTTCAACAAAGAGTGGATTGCTGATACCATCCGGCAGAGCTTGGGGGACAGTGGACCCAGGCTCCTTAATGTGCACATGTCACTTGTGGTCAACTGGCAGGGCGCCAAGGCGACATTGACCTTGTGGTCCCCAGTGGCTGTAGGAGACATGTGCTTTCCGGATTTTTTGAAGTTGGCCGGGGCCAAGTATCCGGTTATCATTGAGGGTCGGCAACCGAGGTGCCATATGTGACTAGAAGCTGGCCACATTAAGAAGAACTGCCCCCAGGGCCGTAATAAGGC
>NW_026339959.1:0-207 GCF_001194135.2 Octopus bimaculoides | reverse complement strand
TCTTGTGTGGAGATTCTGTCTTTACATTGATAGAAAGGGAATATAATGATGTATGGAGATGTATGGAAGTATTTTGGGGTTGCGTGTGTTATTATGTTGGTTGGTTTTTAGTGTGTTTTTGTCAAGTTCCTTGGCACGTTTTATCTCCACCCATAATCCCAAAAACATCGAAGCATTCACCACAATTAAACAAAACCTCCCCTTACT
>NW_026339958.1:0-468 GCF_001194135.2 Octopus bimaculoides | reverse complement strand
TTTACTTGACCATTTATGCACCACATTGCAGAAATCACAATGTAAGTATACCCGAAAGGATAGTCTTACACTGTTGTACCGTTGAATTACAAATAATGCTCATCTGTTATGGTCGGGTGACCCTATAGCTTCCAATGGTACAACTGTATTCGTCTTTGCTTAGGAAAAATGACTAAATTGTGGGTGTGAAGTCCCCATGAAGGGGTCTTTGTAACTTCTAAGAAGAAGAAATTTTAGAAATATTACTTTATTTGTGTGTAATATGTATGGTTAAAATTTCATCAACATCAAAAATATATGAATTTTCATGGGGGTTATGGCCGTTATGCATAGAATATAATTTCCAAATTTCTTAAAGATCCATTCAGTACTTTTGACGTAGTTTTGGATAAGAAAACAAATAACTAATGTGTGTATTTGTGTATGTGTGTGTGTGATGGGTGTATATATGTATAGATATCTGTATGC
>NW_026339957.1:0-229 GCF_001194135.2 Octopus bimaculoides | reverse complement strand
TTTTTCTGCTCATATATATATATATATATATATATATTCGAAATGCGGAGTAGATAAAACAGGGGACGACTGATGAAGGGATTGTTCTTTATATTGCTCGTCTCGTTTTTCTATTTGTTTCTTTCGTTGTTCAAAATAAGTTCGTTTTCCATGTTTTTGTTTTTTTATGTTCTCATTTTTCATTTTGTTCACGTTTTTTTAATGTCCTGTACCCATATATGCATGTATA
>NW_026339956.1:0-250 GCF_001194135.2 Octopus bimaculoides | reverse complement strand
ATTCCACAATGAAACCTTTACAGGAAGTTCAAAGTAATAATGGGCATTTCAGTTTTTGCTTATTTATTCAATTATTTATTCATAAACTTCATATATCTCTTGTAATTCCTATTTCTCTTCCCGAAATGTCATGTCTGAAAGTACATTATACATTGTTTTGCCTTTTTTCCTTCCATTCCAGTATTTTCCATCAATCAATATTATGCATACATACATACATACATACATACATACATACATACATACGTAC
>NW_026339955.1:0-382 GCF_001194135.2 Octopus bimaculoides | reverse complement strand
GTGTACTCTGTGAGTTTCATATTCAGTTTTGGACGTTGGTAGCGCAGGGCCTGAACTTTTTCAGCATTAAACTGCATATTATTGTCCTCAGCCCATCTGTAAACTGAGTCCAATTCCTGCTACAGGTGTGCAACATCACTGGAGTTCTGTATTTTCTGCGAGACTTTTGTATCGTCTGCGTAGCTTGCAAGAGTGGCTATCCGGGCACTTGAAGGCATATGTGAGAGAGCGACTATAAAAAGCAATGATCCCAAGACAGTGCCCTGTGGAACACCTCTCATTATTTGTGTTTTCATAGATGTGGCTCCATTAGCCACTGCTGCCTGACTTCTATCTTTCTGAAAGTCATGTAACCACTCTTCAAGTTTTCCAGCTATGCCAA
>NW_026339954.1:0-430 GCF_001194135.2 Octopus bimaculoides | reverse complement strand
TGTAGTATTGATATGTAGCTCAGATTTTCGGCTGCAGTCGTTCTTTATTCGGGGTCATCAATTGTAGGAAATCTCTGGGCTACGTTTGTTCTTGAGTCGGGTAGCTGTTCGAAATGCCGTATTTACTTATGTCAGCGGCGGCAGTGTAGTATTATCGGTCGGTAGATCAGAATCCGTGGCTGCGGTTGTTCTTACTCGGGGTCACCATTTGTAGGTAAGTGGTTATACACCATTAGGTGTACATCCGCTTCCGTACATTAAATTCTGAAGAAACAACGAAACACAGATTCCGATCCATCAACACAACAATATTTATTTACAGAGGAAATAGGCAGCACTTCGCCCTTTGGTTACTGAGACGCCTTCTGAATGATTTCCGAGGTTATTTGTGAAGCTCTGATGCTGACATGTGAGAGAGCTCTGTTGGACG
>NW_026339953.1:0-293 GCF_001194135.2 Octopus bimaculoides | reverse complement strand
TAGCATCAATACCTGAAATTATATCCCCAAGTCCCAGGTGGATTTTACCAGTTATTTTCGGTTTTTAGTTAGAATTGCGAATGTTTGGGAGAGTGTGGCGTTCAATCATACTTGTTTCTTTAATTTTCAGCCATTCAAACATGATTTGATGTTTTAGAATATGTAGTTCTGTTGGGTCAATTGCTGTGTGACTTTCTTCATCTATTTGATTTTCATCTGTCTTAGTGCTTGTGGTTGGTTCATAGAGTATTTCACTTTGCCTATCAGTTACATTAACTCTTTCAATCATTATT
>NW_026339952.1:0-345 GCF_001194135.2 Octopus bimaculoides | reverse complement strand
GGCTTTGGTCAGTCTGAGGCTATAGTAGAAGACACTTGCCCAAGGTGTCAGACAGTGGGACTGAACACGGAACCATGTGGTTGGGAAACCAGCTACTTACCACACAGCCATGCTTGCACCTTTGTATAAATTTGTGCACATTTGCAATTGCATTACAGGCTTGCAACTGAAGTATTCTACCAACAAACTGTATTATGTATTGTATGTATGCAATGCAATAATCAGATTTGAATTTAAACACAGAATGAGACATTTATTGATAAAGATATATGTCTGTGGTTTCATCAACTGTCAACTGTGAAAATTTACTGTTGCTTTTTCCAAACATATCTTTCTTACTAAGCC
>NW_026339951.1:0-213 GCF_001194135.2 Octopus bimaculoides | reverse complement strand
CCTACAACAGCAGCATCAAGAACAGAAACAGAAATATTCTCAACAACAGTGAGAGTCACATCGGGGTCGGTAAGAAATGGACCACAGACAAAAGCAAACAAAACAGCAATTGCATTAACTGCATGGGACGTAGCATTTAGAGCAACCTCTCACGGATGAGCCTCGCAACTGAACAGTTCTCCGAAAGTAAAACGTTAAGATTATAATGTTCAC
>NW_026339950.1:184-356 GCF_001194135.2 Octopus bimaculoides | reverse complement strand
GTCGATGTAATCGACTGTCCCCTCACCCCAAATTTCAGGCCTTGTACCAAATCAACTCACAAGGCTCTGGTCAGCCTGAAACTATAGTAGAAGACACTTGCCCAAGGTGTCATGCAGTGAGACTGAACCCGGAACCATATGGTTGGGAAGCAACCTTACCACACCCGTGCCT
>NW_026339950.1:0-174 GCF_001194135.2 Octopus bimaculoides | reverse complement strand
CCACACCCGTGCCTATATATATATATATATATATACATGCACATATAGATATGTATATATACAACAGGCTTCTTTCAGTTTCTGTCTACCAAATCCACTCACAAGGCTTTGGTTGGTCAGAGTTTATAGTAGAAGACACTTGCCCAAGGTGTCATGCAGTGAGACTGAACCCGG
>NW_026339949.1:0-538 GCF_001194135.2 Octopus bimaculoides | reverse complement strand
ATATATATATATATATACATACATATATACATATATCTGTAGAATTGCGTATGTGTTCCACCTTGTCCTATATAACCATTTCAATCAATCGATAGACGTGAAGGTCTGTTGTATTGTTTTTCTACAAACTTTCTCTATAAACCTATTTCTCCTTCAGTCCCTTACTTTTCAGACCCAGTTATTAAAACTAATATTAACTGTGTCCCTTAAGGATCACCGTTTACTTTTCTTCTCCTATTTTCTTTCTTTTATCCACTTATATATTTATTTTCTTGTTTGTTTTGTATTTATCACCTCTGTGTGTTTTGATCATTTGTAGATTATTGTGAAAGTGTATATAGATATATAAATATACGTGTGTGTGTGTTTGTATGATGTGCATATATGCCCATTTAAATGCATATGAAAATATATACATAAATCTCCTTCCATCTCTCCCTCTTTTCTCTCTCTTTCTTTCTCTTTCCTCTTTCTCTTTTCCTCTCTCTCCCCCTTGTATATATATATATATATATATATATATATATATATATATATA
>NW_026339948.1:0-396 GCF_001194135.2 Octopus bimaculoides | reverse complement strand
AGAAAAGCAGCTTGGCCTTAACATGTATAGAGGTTCTAAAGACATCGTTCTCCACTCAGGCGTAGCTCTTTGGTGTGGAGCTATCTTCCCAACGACATGGTTTACTAATCAACAGAATGTCAGGCGATCTCCTCTTGTCATTTCCTTCCTGACATCTTATGTGACAGAATCGTGTGTACTATATACTTTAAGATGTCAGTGATTAATAAGCGGCAATTATACGTTCTTTTTAGCGTGTAGTGGTTTCCTCGATGGATTGTTGACGTAGTTAGATTGTATGGTGAATGCTTGTTTATAATTGGTTTATATATGGATAATTGAAAATATTTATGATACAATACACAATGAATAATGGCAACAGCATGACAATAAGCAATATATATATACATACATAAA
>NW_026339947.1:0-206 GCF_001194135.2 Octopus bimaculoides | reverse complement strand
ATGATGATGATGATGATGATGATGATGATGATGATGGTCATGATGATGATTACCATGTGAACGTTGACGACAATAATGACGATGATCATGATGATGTTGATGATGACTACGGCAACGAGGACGATGACAATGATTGATGATGATGATGATGATGATGATGATGATGATGATTGATGGTGACATTTGATGAATGAAGATGACTGATG
>NW_026339946.1:308-415 GCF_001194135.2 Octopus bimaculoides | reverse complement strand
TATATGTACATGTAGATGAAGGTATGTACATACATCTACATATATATGCAAATACTCATATATTGTTTATATATATATACATATATATATATATATATATATATATA
>NW_026339946.1:0-298 GCF_001194135.2 Octopus bimaculoides | reverse complement strand
TATATATATATATATATATATATATATATATATGCGTATATATATGTATACATATATATGTATGTGTGTATATACATATATATGTATATATATATGTATAAATGTATGTATGTACGTATGTATGTACGTATGTATGTGTGCATGTCGGTATGTATGTATACATATATATATATATACATATATATTTGAAAACATGAGTAGAGATGGCTTTTGAATGAGGGTGCTAATTTTTATTTAATCTTAATGTTTACAGTGAGTTACTCTGATATGAATTTCGAGCTTCAAATAGCCGTTTTCA
>NW_026339945.1:0-303 GCF_001194135.2 Octopus bimaculoides | reverse complement strand
ATATCTGTATCATGTATATTTCCATGCACACGTAAATATGTACGAATATCGACATTTGAGTGAATACATACATATATGTTGTATGCATGTATATTGATATGTATGTAAGTTCATAAATGTGTTTATGTGCACATGCATGCATGTAAGTATGCATACATGCTAATATATATGTATTCAAGACGTGTAAGTATTCAAGACGTGTAAGTATTCAAGACGTGTAAGTATATGTACATACGCATATAGGAAAGCACGCTGGCATTTCTGTATGTATCTATGTATATATTCATATATGCTTATATATAT
>NW_026339944.1:0-214 GCF_001194135.2 Octopus bimaculoides | reverse complement strand
AACATTCTTGCCACATCTGTCTAGATTCCCTGAGAACTACGTTAAAAGTACATGTGTGCTCAGCAAATTGCACGTTAATTTCATGGGAAAGCTGTTTCGTTGATCGTATCAACTGGGACACTCGTCGTCGTAACCGACGGAGTGCTCCCTTTCTTTTTTATATGTATTATGTATATCTGAAAGCCTCGGCATTTCCAAGCATGTTCTAGATAGT
>NW_026339943.1:0-636 GCF_001194135.2 Octopus bimaculoides | reverse complement strand
GATAGATAGATAGATAGATAGATAGATAGATAGATAGATAGAAATGCATACAGATATGTATATAGGTATATGCGCATATACATTCATATAAATAGGCAAATGGATGAAAATGGAATTAACGATAATTTATTCAAAATCACTACAATTGTTTTGACGCATTCTTACACCTGTAGTACATAGGTGAGATGTTATACAATCATTATCTTACATCAAAGGTGTCGAGTCGAATATGCCTCCTCAGGTAATGGTTTAACTAATTTCAATCACCTGAGAAGTTACATTGCACACCTTGGATATCAGATCATGACTTCATGATTGCACATCTCACCTGTATACTAAAGGTGTAAGAATACGTCATAAACGACTGCAGTGGTTTTAAATGAAAGATGTCATTAATTCTATTTACATTCACTTCTCTATTTATGTAAATTCTATGGATTACTATTGAATTCGCGAAGTATATCAAGTAGGAAAGGCATCCCAACTGTATGATGACATCAGCAAGCCAATGACTGTGGACGAGCTTTGCACAACATCGTACAGGTATTTTTTATCTGAATCTCACTTTCCATACACACACGCGCGCACGCACGCACACACATATACTTATGTGTGTGTGAGTATATATACATATAT
>NW_026339942.1:0-221 GCF_001194135.2 Octopus bimaculoides | reverse complement strand
ATATACATACATATATATATATATATATATACATATATATATATACGTATGTATATGTACATATACATATACATGTATGTGTGTGTATGCGTGTATATATATATGTATAAATATTTGTACATTTATATGTATGTATATGTATATATATAAATATATATATTTGTGCGTGAGTGTGTGTATACATGTTTGCATATATATATGTATATATATATATGTGTGTA
>NW_026339941.1:1156-1259 GCF_001194135.2 Octopus bimaculoides | reverse complement strand
AGAGACAGTGCAAAAACCCCAAAAAAAAAGAGGCAATGAGCAAAAGTTCAATGTACTTGTGCTGTAGAGGGAAGGAAAATAGAAGTAAAATGAGAGCCAATAC
>NW_026339941.1:758-1146 GCF_001194135.2 Octopus bimaculoides | reverse complement strand
ACTTGTGCTGTAGAGGGAAGGAAAATAGAAGTAAAATGAGAGCCAATACTTTTACTGGGAAGCATCTAATCTGGCACTGTGCTGTTTTTGCAGCAGTCTACTTTCTCATTTTCTTTCATCATCATCATCAACATTAATAATTTTTCTATTATTAAGCTCATAGTTTTATTTTTGCCAAATAGGAAGTGTGTCTTGATTAAATCAATATCAGTTATATTATTGATATTACTGGTATTTATTTAATTGACTGTAGAAAGACATCAGTAGACTTTGAATTCAGAATGTAGCTAGGACAAAATTAAGAACTTTAAGGAATTTAGTTTGTCATACTACAGTTTCTGTAAATTCTTCTCATCTTTTCTTTCCGTTTTTCTTTTTTTTTTTTTTT
>NW_026339941.1:387-748 GCF_001194135.2 Octopus bimaculoides | reverse complement strand
TTTTTTTTTTTTTTTCCACTTTTTAGTAATATTATTGTATTACATAGACACTGGGTCTCTAATTTGGAGAAAAGAAACAGCCAAATACATCAACTTCAATACTTTACTAGTACTGTATTTTATCACCCCCAGAAGGAGCAAAGGCAAAGTTGGCAATGGTGGGATTTGAACTCTGAACAAGTATGGCTGTATGGTTAAAAACTTTGCTTCACAGCCACATAATTTTGGGTTTAGTCCCACTGGAGAGCAATTTGATCAAGTGTCTTCTACTATAGTCTCAGGACAACCAAAGCTTTGTGAGTGAATTTAAAGAAATACATTGTATGTACATGTGTGTGTATATATGCAGAAGGGGGGGGGG
>NW_026339941.1:0-377 GCF_001194135.2 Octopus bimaculoides | reverse complement strand
GGGGGGGGGTAATTGTCATTTCCCTGTCTAGACATTGCATGATTGTTGTAAATGATTGTCACCTTTGTAAAACTGGTATTATTCATTTCCAATCTTCTATGAAAACATGCCTGGTCAAGGAGAAATATTTCCTTGCTTGGAAACAAACATGTAAGGGTTGGTAAGAGGAAGGGATTCCAGGTGTAGAAAATCTGCATCAGTGAACTCCATCTGACTTGTGCAAGCATGGAAAAGTGGGTGTTAAAACATGGCTGATAATGATGATGATAAACATATCTTCTTCCTCATATTCTCTCTCTCTCTCTCTCTCTTTCCCCCCTCCTGCTGGGGTAGCCATGTGTCTCCTCTGTTGCAGACACCTGTTTCTGTTTTTCTAT
>NW_026339940.1:0-272 GCF_001194135.2 Octopus bimaculoides | reverse complement strand
GGTGTCATTGCCGAAGCGGATGTCTCGGAGGTGTTCCGCGAACCGGTCAGTCAAGCGGCGTCTCCTTTGTCCGATGAACTCAGAATGGCAGAGAGTGCATGAGATGCAATAGGTGATATTGGTGGAAGTGCAAGTGAAAGAATCGGTGATGTAATAGGGTTGATGATGGGTGACGATGACATGGGTGGTGTTGGAGAGGTGAGGGCAAATGCAGCAGCATGAGCGGGAGCAGGGGAACGAGCCAGGTTGGGAGGTTGGGTTGGAGAAGAAGC
>NW_026339939.1:0-547 GCF_001194135.2 Octopus bimaculoides | reverse complement strand
GATCCTTCAGTTTACATACCAACACTACTTGCAATCCTGGAGGAGCTGAAAGTTTCGATCACTGAAGCAGTTCGCATGGTAAATCCAGATACGCTGCTGAGCGTCCGGAGCGAACTGGACTATCGCTTCGATGTTTTCCGAGCAACCAGAGGGGCGCACATTGAGTGCCTTTAATGCTACCCTTTACTACATGAAACTGAATGAAATGCTGCATGTGAAGCTACTAACTGTGAAAGATTATCATAATAAATTTACATGCTATATCTGTTTGAAATCAGGGAGTGTTTTTGTGGACATCCAGTATATATTTGTGTGTGTGTGTGTGTGTGTGTGTGTGTGTGTGTATACATGTGTAAATGTGTGTGTACGCACATAGACTTATATTACTTTTATCACACACACACACACACACCTTTATATATATCTATATATACATATATATATATGTGTGTGTGTGTGTATGTCCATGTGTATACGTGTGTGTGTATATGCACATAGACTTATATTACTTTTATCACACACACACATACACACACATTTATATATA
>NW_026339938.1:0-409 GCF_001194135.2 Octopus bimaculoides | reverse complement strand
AGTGTAGACATAAACTACTTCACTGCTATAAACATTTCAGATACATTACTGAATTCTTTTCACGAATGGCAAATTAAATGTAGACATAAACTACTTTACTGATATGAACATTTCAGATACATTACTCAATTCCCTTCACGAACGTCAAACTTAATGTAGACATAAACTACTTTACTGATATTAACATTTGGGATACTTTACTCAATTCGTTTCACGAACGGCAAGTTAAATGTAGACATAAACTACTTTCGTCATATAAACATTCAGATACATTACTCAATTAGTTTCACGAACGGCAAATTAAATGTATACATAAACAGCTTTACTAATATAATCATTCAGATACATTACTCAAATCTTTTCACGAACGGCAAATTAAGTGTAGACATAAACTACTTCACTGCTATAA
>NW_026339937.1:0-267 GCF_001194135.2 Octopus bimaculoides | reverse complement strand
ATAGATAGATAGATAGATAGATAGATAGATAGATAGATAGATCTGTGTTTATATTTGTGTAGAGGAACAGGGAAATTTAGAGAGAGACAGAAAGTGAGAAAGAGAAAGACAAAGAAATATGAGTTGTATGTGCATAGATGTGTCTGAAAACGAGAAAAAGATAGGGAAAATTGAAACAAATAGTGAGTAATTAATTAAACAGTAACTCTAAGTGCAGAAAAGAAGAAACGCACCAATAAAGTAGTATGAGAAGAAAAAAAAAAAAAA
>NW_026339936.1:0-423 GCF_001194135.2 Octopus bimaculoides | reverse complement strand
CATATGGGCTCAACTCCCCTCCTCTCTTCATCTGACACCTACTTCCTCTCCTCACTGCTACCTACCTCCTCTCTTCATTTATGTTAATCCCACTCCACCACCCCACTTTATTGTCTCCCTTTCTTTCAACATCTTCTTTCAAACTTTTTTTCTAATCATTCGTCATGCTTGACAGCTAAGTCTACTACAATCTTTGCTTTGATTCTCTCTCTATTTTCTTATTCCTTTCTGCTGAAGAGCTAGGATCGAAACTTGAAAGACATCTTCCTTTTTCCGAACGTCAAACTAATACATCTGCTTGTTATTCATACACTTGTTTTCGTCTTTTGTTTTCGTATAAATTTCAAGTATATGTGTGTATGTGTGTGTGTGCGTGTGTGTGCGTGTGTGTGCGTGTATATATATATATATATATATATATAT
>NW_026339935.1:0-625 GCF_001194135.2 Octopus bimaculoides | reverse complement strand
AAGGAATTACTGCAAGTGAAATAAATGTCAGAGATGCTTTGCCCCATGCAGAAACTAGGAGCTACTTCCTGTACACATCACATGAATGGGGCAGTAAGGACTGAAGTAGCCTTTGTCTGAAAAAGGATTCCATCTGCAGTTCCTTGTCAACCACCACCACTTTGAGATAATTTCAATTGCCATAGTTATCTTCTTACCTACTTGGAGGTTTTCTTCAAACTAACACACAGACCTAAAGACAGTCTTCTACAACATGACTCTTAATAATAATTAACAATCATTGTAAATTAAAGAAGAAAGCAAAACAGCCACATTCATTAATAAAATAACATCTAATTATATTTTATCAAAATTTAAATAGATAAATTAATAATAACTGTCGTCATTGTCCATTTTTCTCTGCTTGGACACTGAAAAGGTCAGCAACCTGTAGAAAATCTGCCTCGATAAAATCCATCTGATTTCATGCAAGCAAAGAAAAATAGAAGCTGAATGATGATGATGATGCAAATGAGGATCTCTAATTATCAAATGGCTAATTAATACATGTAGCTGATATAGAATAAAGATATGTAGCTGGCATGGAATAAATGCTACAAAGCACTTTTATTCAGTTTATCAATTT
>NW_026339934.1:0-624 GCF_001194135.2 Octopus bimaculoides | reverse complement strand
CGATACGCACGAGATAGTAAAGGACATTTTATACCACTATGACAACGACGTCACATATATGAGTGTGTATGTGTCTCTGAGTATATGTGTGTGCGTGTATGAGTGTGTATGTCTCTCTGACTGTATGTATATTTCTGCGTTAGATACGTTATTAAACATACACAGACATCTACATATACATATACACATGTGACGACTGACATGCGTGAATGCATGGCTGTATGTGTCTCTCTTACTATATGTATGTGACTATATGTGAGAATATATGTGTGAGTATCATAACATTTTGTACATGAATGTGTATGTGTCTGTGTGTGAGTGTGTTTGCGCTCCCATTACGTACGTTATTAAACACACACATACATCTACACACACATACATATGTGACGAGAACGGCTGGAGGTGAAACTCTTGACAACAGCCAATTACGTGGAAGGTCCAACTTATATATAAAAATACACATCTACCGTTCAATTAATTCATAATTATCACAGAAGTTGCAAGGTCCTGAGGTGTTTATAATTTGCTTATATTTGGTTAACGTATACTGCATACAGAAATATAGACATACTATATACATACAACTGCTTACAAAAATAGAGATTAATGTATATTTTTTCTATG
>NW_026339933.1:0-426 GCF_001194135.2 Octopus bimaculoides | reverse complement strand
TATATATTTATATATATATATATATACTTATCTATATAGTTATGTACTTTTTTGCGTGTACATTTGAATATTTTTCTGAATTTGTTTACATTTTCGTATTTAATATGTTCATGCACATAAATAGAATATATGAAATTTATTACATTTATGCCTCCATACAGTGAAAGAAAATAATATGTTATTTACAATGAAATGATATTTTAATCTATTTTATACCTGGAGTTATTAGTTTATATGAAAACAAAAGTACGCCCCACTCTCACAAATATATATATTACATCAATGTCAATATATATCTTTATATCTATAAATCCTTTCATACCTTTGAATGTTTTTTATTATATCCTTCATTTGTGCACAATAGCATTACTGGATATTGCATTTGAGACTAATATGTGTGATTGTATATATATATATATATATATA
>NW_026339932.1:0-689 GCF_001194135.2 Octopus bimaculoides | reverse complement strand
AGAAGACACTTGTCCAAGGTGCCACACAGTAGGACTGAACCCGGAACCATCTGGTTTGTAAGCAAGTGTCTTACCACGACTGCGACTATATATATATAGATATATATATATGTGAGAAAGTTGGTATGTGAAAGCACGTGGTTGGATGTATAAAAGATAATAAGAGTGAAAAAACTACAGAAGGCTTGTGTTACATGGTTAAAGTATATATTTAAATTATGTCAGAAAAATGTTAGAAAAATGTTAGAAAAATGTTATAAAATCTTTTTGGTATATAAACATTGTATTTTGAAAAATAACCGGTTTCGTGTTGCCTTTTCAAATTTCTCTACTTCATTGTAACGTGTTCGCTCCAGTCTGAGAAAGAAGAGTTCTAGATAGGGGGAGGTAATTAGGGATTTCTTCCAAAGACATACATACATACGCCAAACCCGGGGGATCTAAAACTGCGACCCATCATAGCTGGCCCAGCCTGTGAAACACACAGACTAAGTCTATTTATGGACATCCTCCTAAAACCCTTCCTTAAACACATAAATAGCTATATCAGAGATGACTTGGATATGCTAAATCACCTCCCAAAGAAAGTCAAGGAAGAAACAATCATGGTCTCATTTGACGTGTCAAAAGCCACAAACGACCAAAATCACTGAAAAAGATCCTCACAAAGGCAAAATTATTTTCCGAAA
>NW_026339931.1:0-728 GCF_001194135.2 Octopus bimaculoides | reverse complement strand
GAGCCAGGTCTTCAAACGGCGAAGTGCACTGAATGTTCTTTTGCTTGATGTAACAGATACAGGTGAAGACAGGACAAGCTGCATTAACGCCAACACTTGTGGCATACTAGAACGAAAAATAGCATCAGACGCTCTCCATTTTTCAACTATGTCATTAAATGATTTAGGCAAATTTTCATTTTCCGTCCATAGGCCAGCAAGAAGTTTGATTTGAGATGACAGTAAGAGCAAATCAAAAGAAGCAGGTAGATGTGCATTTTCAAAGTTAAATACTCCACATTTGACTGCTGACAATAGCAACTCCTCTTGCTCAGAGCATACACGTATTCCCTGTAGCTGAAACCGGCGAGTCAATTCATTTTCGATGACAGCCACTATAGAGAAAAATTGCCGATGCCAATCATCGGTGACAGAAAGAGCAACTTCTTTAGTAGTTGTTGTGTGCCTAAAGCGCAGTGATGTATTTTTAGATCGCGAGATGTTGGGCATTTTCACCAAGTCAGAAGAGGATACTTCATCAAAATATTTTTCAAAAACCTTCTCACTTCTCATTTTTGAAAGAGAGTTTTTCAACTTTTCAATCAATTTCAAGCAATCACCGGCTGTCGTGCCTGGACGCTGTAAGCTACGTGCCACTGGCTCACATACCCCAAATATATCCCTAGGGATTTAATGCCGAACAAAATGGAAGCTTTGCCAGATTGCTTTAGCAGCCCTTCAACAGTAGC
>NW_026339930.1:0-306 GCF_001194135.2 Octopus bimaculoides | reverse complement strand
CTTTTTTGGAAGGGAGGTGGGGTTTAAATTTATTCTTAAATGCTTTACATTTTATATTGTATACATTATATTTGTCTCACATTGTTTTCCTGTCTCTGTCTCTCTCTCTATTTCATTTTCTTCGTCTTTCTCTCGCCCTCTTTATCTGTCTCTCATTTTTTAATATTTTTTAGTCTCTCTCTCTAGTTTTTCATTCCTATTTTTGTTCATTCCTTTATCTCTTTCTCCCCTTCTGTCCTTCTTTATATATATATGTGTGTGTGTATGCGTGTGATTTTATATATATATATATATATATATATATAT
>NW_026339929.1:0-330 GCF_001194135.2 Octopus bimaculoides | reverse complement strand
TTTTTTTTTCAATTTTCTCCAAATTTCCTTCCCACATTTTGGAATACTCACCTCGGCTCCATACTAACATTTCGATGTTGTTGTTTTTTTAACTCAACCGCTCATTTTCTCATTATGCTGGTTGGATCAGAAGACGAAAGGAGCGGGGTTCAATATCGTTTGCTTGAATAACGGCTAAATCTCGGAAAAATAGCCCGCGCTCTTAACCACTATGCCATATCCCCTTGGGCATATGGCATAGGGGATAAGAGCACGGGCTACTAACCCCAACATTCCGCGTTCGATTCCAGGCCGTGACCTGAATAATAATAATAATAAAAACAACAACAA
>NW_026339928.1:0-222 GCF_001194135.2 Octopus bimaculoides | reverse complement strand
CACTGGTAGAATGTGTCATATAAAACATCTTTTTCTCTTAGGCTTCTTAAGAAAACTTATTATATTGCAACTTATTTCATGTTAAAGTTGTCGTATTTCTGTAATTTCAACCAATGACTGACGTCCATTCAGCCGAATACAGTAAGTGCTGACTACGGAAACAAACGATTCACAAACGATTCTGGCGGTGATAAAATTATTATTTTCTTGTCAAAAAATGGC
>NW_026339927.1:0-355 GCF_001194135.2 Octopus bimaculoides | reverse complement strand
TAATTGTTAGAAAGATTAGGATGCATGGAATTAAAAGTTGTGTTGTGTTTTAAAAAAAGGGGCTGAAAGTTTATGTGTTAAGTAGGAAGTGTGGTGCCAAAAGAGGAAGTGCGTGTAAGGGAAGACAATTCTGTGGGTTTTATACTCTTTAGTTGGAGTTCTGGACTCTTTGTCAACAGGAAGTTTATGTCTGTTCTTAGAGAAACAAGAAGTAAATTTGTATGTATTTCATTGGGTAGGCAAGAGAAGGGAATATGGTCACCGAGGGGTTTGTATGTTAAGAAGTGTTTGGAATGTCTCTATAGAAAGATTCTCATTGTTGATTCTTTCTTGTGTGGAGATTCTGTCTTTACAT
>NW_026339926.1:0-297 GCF_001194135.2 Octopus bimaculoides | reverse complement strand
GATCAACTGGAACCCTCGACGTCGTAAGCGACGGAGTGCCAACAACTGCTCGACTTATATTATTCTTAAGAATAATATAAGAATAATGTAAAATAATGTATATGACTCGAGATGCTTGTTATGCCTCGGCCTTTGTTGTCCTCTTTCACAAATATACATCTGCTAATTTGCATACCTAAAATGGATACATAGCTCCCGTCTCAGTTACCAGCTTGGAGCCTTGATAATCCGTTACAGCACTTAACCAGCATATCCAATCGTTTAAATCATCAAATCACCACTGAACTACCCCCCCCC
>NW_026339925.1:0-388 GCF_001194135.2 Octopus bimaculoides | reverse complement strand
TCCAGCACGCCAGGCGAAATGTTTTGTGGTATTTCGTTTGTCACCACGTTCTAAGTTAACTTAGGTCGAATTTGTCTTTCGTCCTTTTGGGGTCGATAAATTAAGTACCAGTGAAATACTGGGGGTCGATGTAATCGACTAGTCTCCCCTAACAAAAAAATTTCCAAGCCTTGTGCCTTTAGTAGAAAGGATTATTATTATTATTTTATATCAGAGACGTAAAGATAATACTCTGTATTAGACACAATGTAGTACTTGTACTTGTCATAAAAATATTGAATGTTCATAACTGGAAAGACTTTTTGATATCAGATACAGTGGATCGTGTCTGTTCTAAATGTCAACAACATGATGAATGCTACCATTTACCTTTTTCTGTTGTTCTACA
>NW_026339924.1:0-650 GCF_001194135.2 Octopus bimaculoides | reverse complement strand
AATAATAATAATAATAATAATAATAATAATAATAATAATAATGTGTATTATAGGGAGATATTCTAAAGACAAACACTAACTTAGATAGTCTATTTATCGAATGCTTTATTCTTTAAAGTCTCTCATTATTGAGTGTTTTCTCTCTTCTCTTAATTGTATCATAAACATGTCAGCCAATTCAATGATTTTGATAGACTCATGCACTTATCTCCCTTCGCTTTCAATCTTTTGCTTAATATTATTGACAAATAATGTTCAGCCTTTCATTTGATGGATTTGTTTAGATTTGTTTCAAAAGAAAATGAAAACAAATTATTCAAGAATAAAAGAATTTAAACAATGTAAATAATCTGTTTCAGTTTTCACATATCTTTCATATTGTATCCCTGCAACATGCATTAAGTTGTTTTGCTTTGTAAGTAAATATGCACAACACACCTTGCTTGCCTTATTTATTCTACTGTGGCATATTGAATATAAATATGTTATAATATATTTCTTCTTAAAGACCATAAATATGTGTCTTTTAAGACCATTTTCAATTTATTTTTTCCCCAAAACATTTGAAAATTTGGTGTTTGGAGCATTTAGTCTTTCCCCACTTTTCATGCTTGGCTTTCTCACACTTATTCAGGTGATAGAACACCCCC
>NW_026339923.1:147-268 GCF_001194135.2 Octopus bimaculoides | reverse complement strand
TTCTAATAAATGCTCTACTTCTGAGTTTAACGTCTACGACTTTATATCATTGTTTGAAACAAATATATATTTTTGTATTTTAATATTATTCAATTGATTTTTAATGATAATTTTAATCGAT
>NW_026339923.1:0-105 GCF_001194135.2 Octopus bimaculoides | reverse complement strand
TTAGCCTAAACTAAGACTTCGATTTGATTAGGGTTAAAATATTTTCAATTAATATTGTTTAATATTTCTTTCTATTTTATGCGATAAATAACTAGTCTTTTTATT
>NW_026339922.1:0-446 GCF_001194135.2 Octopus bimaculoides | reverse complement strand
GTATGTATGTATGTATGTATGTATGTATGTTTGTATCCGTATTATTATATGTGTATATATGTATACATGTATGTACGTATGTATATATGCGTATGTGTATGTGCATCTGCCTTGATGTGTGTTTCCATGCATGGATTCCAATACGTGTATGGGTGTAGGTTTAGCGAATGTATACACATGATTATGCAAGTGTATATAGTTATGTGTATATGTACATGCTATAGGTATTATTTCTAGAATCTTTTACGCTTATTTGCAACGCTAATAATATTTTGTAATCGCGATTTTAAATTTAATCGTGTCTTTCCTAATTTTGTGAAAGCCTAATTTTCAAGAAAAGCAGCGAAGCAGCTGGTTACCTGTGTGTGTGTGTATGTATGTGTGTATGTATGTATGTGTGCATGCATGTATGTATGTAGGAATGTATGTATGTATGTATGTATGTA
>NW_026339921.1:0-441 GCF_001194135.2 Octopus bimaculoides | reverse complement strand
TATTATTATTGTTGTTATTGTTAGTAGTGGTGGTGGTTGTAGTAGTTGCAGTGGTGGTGGTGTCAGCGATCACTTGCTTTTAGGGTGTGACAGATTTCTAATTCTTTATGTGGATAATGTGTCATCCCTTCAGAAACACGTGTGTGTGTGCATATACATACATACGCACGCATACACACACGTATATGTATACATATACATGCAGACACACATACACATGAGAGAGAGAGAGTGTGTGAGAGAGACAGAAAGAGAGAGACATACTCATGTAGCCATCTTTAACATGAGCAGTATTGCAGTCCACTTTATCATCACCATCATGTCATGCAGTATCATCACTGACCATCTCACCGCCACCACCACCCCTGCCTCATCTTCATCAGTCTCTAGAGTCAACAATATTAGCACAATTGTCTGAAACTGACCCAGAGATTCTCTTGG
>NW_026339920.1:0-405 GCF_001194135.2 Octopus bimaculoides | reverse complement strand
ATATATATGTATTAAATAGATACATACAATATATACATACATACATGCACATAAAGAATTTCAGCCGAATACAGGCAAATTTGCACTGAATAACGAGAACAAAATCGTATATATTAGTGTGTGTGTGTGTGTCTGTTTCTGTCTGTCTATCTGTATTAATAGTATATATATGTATACATCCGCACACACACGCTCACGTAATTATGTGTATAACTATGTTATATTTTTATATATATATATGTATTACATAGATACATACATACATACAAGTATGCACATAAACAAACTCATACGCACAGCTATATATGCATATGCAAATGATTTATACATGAATATAATTCTACATATGTACAAATACATATACTCACGCATATATGCAAATATACGTTTATATACGTATACATA
>NW_026339919.1:0-307 GCF_001194135.2 Octopus bimaculoides | reverse complement strand
TTGTCCCCTCTATGTTTAGCCCCTTGAGGGCAATAAAGAAATAAGAATATAAAGATAGGCAAAACGGTGTTAAACATTTTACACAACACAGCAATGATTCTGCCAGCTTGCTGCTTTAACCAATAATAATAATAATAATAATGATTAATTCGTTTTATTGGCCACAAGGGCTAATATCAATTAAAAACATGTAAGGACAAAGACAGGACGAAGGTTACAAAAAGGTTTTGTCCGAAAAGGTAGGAAAGTTTGTCTAAACAGAGGAAAAAAACGGAGAAAGATATAATAAATAAATAGATAAATAAAT
>NW_026339918.1:0-273 GCF_001194135.2 Octopus bimaculoides | reverse complement strand
GACCTGATGTCATTTAGGAAGCGTCCTTGCTTCCAGCTAGACAACAGGCCCCGAACATTTAAACAACCAATGTGAACAGACATGTTTTACCTGTTAATCAGGGCTTGTCCGGTGGAGAGGGACTCTCCACCTTTTCATAATACAGGGTCGGAGGTGGCAGGTCTTGGGAAATAGGTTTGTTAAGATCCCGTCTCATTACAGAATTATCAAGTGGAGGTGGGGTTCTCCACCTTTTCTTTTTCTCGCGTTATCGGGGCTGGTAGTCCATTAAAT
>NW_026339917.1:0-515 GCF_001194135.2 Octopus bimaculoides | reverse complement strand
TATCTTTATATATATATATTAGGCATCCCATAAGTTCTGTCCGAATTTTTAATAAAGAAAACAAGTGAACAAATGTTGCATTTTATTGAAATTACATCATCAATGTACTTTCCCTGATTATCTGACTTCCTTCCATCAATTCATAAGCTTTTTAATCCCATCAATGTAAAACTCTTTTGGTTTCAAAGCGAAGAACTCTGAAATGTCAGTTTCGACTTTTTCCTGGCTTGCGAAAGTTAGGTCCCCCAAATGATTCTGTAAACTTCGAAACAAGTGGTAGTCTGCAGGAGCAAGGTCGGGAGAATAAGGTGGATGAGAAATTCTTTCCCAACCAAGCTCTTCGATTTTCTGTGATGTGATCTTTGCAGTGTGGAGTCGCGGATTGTCCTGATGAAACATCACTAAAGCGGGTCTTTTTTTCTTCAAATCTTGGTTCAAATGCTCTAATTGCTGACAGTAAGTATAAGCATTGAATGTTGCATTAGGTGGTAACAATTCAAAGTGAATTACTCCTT
>NW_026339916.1:0-269 GCF_001194135.2 Octopus bimaculoides | reverse complement strand
GTATGTATGTATGTATGTATGTGTGAGTGTTTAATGTGAATGCCTATTTTATGTACGATAGTGTCAATATGTGGACATGGCTTTGCTTGTATGTATGTATGTATGTTTGTTTGTAAATATTTGCTTCTACAAATCTGCATTATAATACGTGTCACACATGACTGTGAGTTTGTCTATTTTGCGGTTGAAGAATGGGCACGCATATGCATTTATGTATGAGTGTGTATGGACATCTGTATGTATTCGTGTGTGCGATTGTGTGTCTTGCT
>NW_026339915.1:0-697 GCF_001194135.2 Octopus bimaculoides | reverse complement strand
CACCACCGCCACCACCACCATCACCACCAACAAAAACAAAAACAACAACAACACACCACCACCACCACCACCAACAACAACAACAACAGTAGATTGTCAGATTCTGTAGAGCGTCGAAAAACAGGCCTTAAGGCATTTAGCTACGGCATATTACCTTCTATATATATATATATATATGTATATGTGTATGTGTGTATGTATTTCTGTTTGTCGCCCACCAGCGCTTGACAGCCGGTGTTAGTTTCTTTACATCCCTGTAACTTAGCGCTCCAGCAAAAGAAACTAACGACGCACGTGTTTTTCTCGGCCCTTCCCCCCTTCTCTCTGGACCTTTCCTCTTTCCTCTTTCTGACGAAGAACCATTCCCGAAACGTTACACTCTTTTTCTCCCATCTTAAACTGAGCGTCTCAACCTAATACATCAACTCGGGATGTCCTTTGGTCTTTTGCTCTTTTCTTTGACTTGTTTCAGTCATTTGACTGCGGCCATGCTGGAGCACTGCGATTAGTCGAGCAAATTGACCTCAGGACTTATTCTTTGTAAGCCTAGTAGTTTATCTATCGGTCTGTTTTGCCGAACTGCTAGGTTACGGGACGTAAACACATCAACATCTGTTGTCAAGCGATGGTGGGGGATAAACGAGGCCACACAAACATATACGCACTCATACATACATACATACATACCTATATATAT
>NW_026339914.1:0-643 GCF_001194135.2 Octopus bimaculoides | reverse complement strand
TTCACATGCATACATATTTTTACAGATATAGAAAGAAAGAAAAATTGTAGCAACCGCAAGGCAAGGTAGGTCTTCAATCCAACACCCAAATTATGGAGTGAATCAATTATGTTTCGGACATTGTCTTCTTCAGAATATAGATCCAAATTGAAAAGAGGATGAAAACTTTAAGCGGAATATTTCAGGTTAAATTGCTCACGTTGATTGGTTAAATTGCAAATTGGTAAGCTTGGTAAAATGCACAGGCCTTTTTACTTGAACATTTCCTCAAACTTCTTTTCATCTTCCTTGCCTTGGTTTCTTGTCTTGTCACGTTAATGATATATTACGCATGACAATAATGTCAAAAATGTCTTAAATGCCATTTCCGCCTTTCTGATCACCAATCCAATAGTTTTGATTGTGATCCCAAGCTGTCCATTTTTTTGTCCTTCTTTTTTTTTTTTATTCGTTTTTGATGAGTCATCAAACATTAACATACATCTCTTTACTTAGAGTCCGGCGGATCATAGAGCACATCAAGTTACTATTTTAGGTTACGTTGTATTTTTCACAAGCACGCACACATACGAACGCATATATATACATATATACACATATGTATATATATATGTATATATATATGTATATGTATATATATATA
>NW_026339913.1:0-345 GCF_001194135.2 Octopus bimaculoides | reverse complement strand
GATGTCACTACTGTTCATATCATCTGTGGATAAATTCAAAATTTGATGATGTCACCAGTAGTAGCATGGGTGAAACGCAGTTATGATAGCTTTAAGGAGCTATGAAATATAGATTTGCACGAAGCGTAATGATGCTTAATGAGCATCTACCTGCTAGAAATAAGAGCCAAGTCTTAAATAAGACTTATATATTTTTACGCACCATGTGCTCTGATTTTGGCGCAAAACAAAACCAGTTGCACAGTTAGAGACTAACGTGAACAGTCATGGCGAGGTTCAAGGTTGAATAACCAACAGCCGAAACCTGGTTTGTGGATATCCCTAATTGCATAATATTTTTATTTG
>NW_026339912.1:0-233 GCF_001194135.2 Octopus bimaculoides | reverse complement strand
AAGGGGGGGGGAGAAAACGTGTGTATGAAAGTATGCGTGTAAGTTTGTGAATGTCAATACGGCTTAAGTGTGTGTGTGTGTGATTACACACTATCATTTGCTTAATGTATGTGAACGTTTTTGTGTATTCGTTATGATGCGTGGATGCGCAGGCGCGTGTATATGCGTGTGTGTGAGTTTGTGTGTGTATGAGTGTATGAGTGTGTCTTGACGTGTGTGATTATAGGTGGGTG
>NW_026339911.1:0-619 GCF_001194135.2 Octopus bimaculoides | reverse complement strand
ATATCCGTGTAGAAATCCGTGTAAAGTAATCCTTGTGGGGATAATCCGGAGATATTCGACATGACATATTTCTTGATCAGTGGCGATCTAATTACAATGCTGACATTATTGGTTTTAGATTTTGGCACAAGGCTGGTAATTTCAAGCGTGAGAATAAGTCGATTACATCAAACCTATTACTCAACTGGTACATATTTTATCGACTCGAAAGGATGAAAGTCAACGTCAACCTTGGTGGAATTTGAACCCAGAACATAAAGATGGACAAAGCACTCTGAGTATTTCGCTCGGCTAACGATTATGCCAGATCGCCGTCTACTGGCAACGTTAATTACAAAAGAGAGAAAGAGAAATATGGCTGTCAAACAATGACAAACACTGACGACAGTCTTGGAGACTCATGCATAAAAAAGCGTATCATTAAAGTTAGCATCTTTTAGTTTTTCGTTTTATCATCCACAAATTCACATAAATGACAGTTACAGGTGAGATGTGCCGGATTAGTAAGACGTAGCAACATTCAGACCGCTCCGATATTGAGTTTTAAGATTCGCAGAAACACAGAAACGGCTCTAACATAAAGAAGCATCAGGAAAAAAGATAAACGTTGTGTGTGTGT
>NW_026339910.1:350-1647 GCF_001194135.2 Octopus bimaculoides | reverse complement strand
ATATATATATATACATATATATATATGTGTGTGTGTGTGCATATATATATGTACATATATGTATACATCAGCTATTGCCATGATTGACCACTAGCTACTAAAGTTTTCTTTTTTCATTCTCCCTGTCTATTTTCTCATGTTCTTTCCTGTTGAAGAGTGTTGGCTCAAAATGTAAAAGACTTTCTTACCTACCTGAGCATTGATCTAATACACCTGTTTGTGGTTTACACACCTGTCCACATCTTTTGTTTTTTATAAATTCCAACTATATGTATGTATATACGTGTGTATATCTATATATATGAATATAAGTGTTTATATATATGTATATATATATATATATATGTATGTGTATATATGTATATGTATGTGTATATATATGTATGTATATATATATATATGCATGTGTGTATATATGTATGTATATATATGTGTGCATGTATGTATATCTATGTATATATGTGTGTATATATGTGTGCGTATGTGTGTATATATGTGTATATATATATGTGTATATATAAATACTGTTGTGTCTGGGGAGAGACATTCTCTTTTGGTGCCTTATAATTTAACACACTCACCGGTAAAATTTCCACTTATTTTTTTTTGTTTTAAAAATTTTCGTTGCATCTTGCAACCTTTACAATATATGTGTATATACATATATGTACATATATGTATATAGATATGTATATATGTATGTATATATATATATATATATATATATATATATATATATATTTGTGTATATATGTATATGTGGATATATATGAGTATATGTTTGTATATATATATGTGTATATGTTTGTATACATTTGTATATAGATACATATATATATATATGTGTATCTATATATATGTATGTGTATATATATATGGTGCCAAAGGTGCCATCCACTGCATCTCACATAAGAACAAAATACTGCAGCAGCCTCGGTTTCAGAGAACCTCAGCTCTTCAATGCTCTGCCAAAACATTTGAGAGACCTGCAAGACACGGATGTGGAGGTCTTCAAGACAAAACTCGACGCTTTCCTCTCCACGATACCAGACGAACCAATGGCTCGAAATGAGACACAGTTTAGGGCAGCGATGTCAAATTCTCTTATACACCAGATGTGCCATCAAAACTCTTGATTGGACTATATCAGGTGCAGGAGAAGAGCCATGCAAGGAACATGAAGAGAGCAAAGCATGAAGACAGAAAATCATGGTGGTGCTCCAGCATGACCACAGCCATTTGGCTGAAACCCATAAATATATATATATATATATATATATATATATATATATATATA
>NW_026339910.1:0-174 GCF_001194135.2 Octopus bimaculoides | reverse complement strand
ATATATATATATATATATATATATATATATATATATATATATATATATATATATAGATGTGTATCTGTGTAGATAGGTATATATATATATGTATGGATATATATGTATACATATGTTAGGGATGTATATGTATATATATGTGTATATATATATATGTATGTATATATGTATGTA
>NW_026339909.1:0-296 GCF_001194135.2 Octopus bimaculoides | reverse complement strand
GATAAGTACCGCTGCCGCATCTTCCACAATCTACGCCACCAAAGACTACCGGCATCTCTATCAACGCGCTCTGTGTTTATGATCATTACCGCCACAACCACCCCATCACCATCACCACCACCACTACTTCAACCGCAACCACCATCACCGCCACCGCAACAACCATCACTACCACAACCACAACGACGACGACGACCACCACCACCACCTTCACCACTATCGACACCACTACCACCACCTCCAGTTTCACCACCACCACTACCACCGCCTTCTCCATCGCCATCACTACTACCGCC
>NW_026339908.1:0-753 GCF_001194135.2 Octopus bimaculoides | reverse complement strand
CACACACACACACACACACACACACACACACACACACACACTCAGTATATATTTAATTTCATTTGGATCTTAACCCTACAGATTACCCTATTAAGCACATCGGTATGTAAGCATATGTGTTCGTATTGTCAGTGTCACCAATGAATTCTGTGTTAGGGGACATCTCATCCTAACTGAGTACTAAAATGTAGCATAGAAAAATATGAAAAATCTAGAAACGTGATAAAACTAGAACTGTATGTCTGAAATTTCTAACGAAAATAGCCGATCGAATACCTGAAGAGGGTTAAATATCTTTTGAAGAACATTGCTACAAAGTACCTTTTGACATAGAAACTATTAAGAAGTCAATAATTTATTACATTTTCTAGAAAAAAATCATGCATTTCATTTTTTTTTTTGTAGTGGGATGATTTCTTTATTTTCCATTCTTGTTTCATCAGTTTCTTGACGGATTAATTCAAATCAGAGACTGTTTTGTTTTGTTTTGTTTCGTTCTGCTTATAATATGCAGATGTAACCACGCAAACACACTCAAATCGATACGAGTATAAATTATTGATAATTTAAGTATCTACAACAAATAATTTTTATGTATAATTCGGAAAATTCGAATTTTGATACGTGTCAATGACACCTCATAAATATATTGCTATATTATTGCATAACAGCAATATTCATGATATCGAATACAGATGAAACAATTGTAAATTGATGTAATAAAATTACTTGTTCACTCTATTGTCCTAATAT
>NW_026339907.1:0-329 GCF_001194135.2 Octopus bimaculoides | reverse complement strand
CTGTACCCAGATATGCACCTATACATACAGGTGGATGTCGGTGTGCACATTCCTGTACGTATGTATGCATATACTCATTTACTATTGTTTTTACATGACCGAACGCAGCGTCACCAATCTGTAAGTAGTTATCGCAACTTTATATTTTCCGACGCTACCCTATCTCTTTCTCTTCCTCTATCATTTTCCCCCCTCTCGTTCTTCCTCTGTTTACTACGACGTATCTCTCTTTACCCCTATCGTTCTTTCTCTGTTACTACTACGTATCTCTTTTTTCCTCCTCGTACTTCCTCTCTTCCTCTCGTTGCTCACCTATTCTTCTACTTCCT
>NW_026339906.1:0-579 GCF_001194135.2 Octopus bimaculoides | reverse complement strand
TTTCAGCTTTGTCCACCAAACAACCTCTTTCGCCACAGCCACCAGGCAAATGAAAGCTGCCTTGCATGCCCGATTGAAGGAGGGCAGCGGTGCGATCATCACTACAGATTCGTCCGACAGACAGATACGTTTCACACGTGACAGCAACTGTTCAACATAACCCCACAAGTCAGCAATGCTCGGAAATTGGACGAAGGCGTGCAGAACGGTTTCGTCACTCTGCGTGCACCTCGGACGTGTCCATTTGACAGCACATCCGTGCCGGCAGAGCTTATCTACATAATAATAATAATAATAATAATAATAATAATAATAATAATAACTAGCTGGACCGTGAAAAATTCCTCTGTAAATAGTGTACTGGTGCCATGAGGAATGTTTGTATATTATGACCATCTGTCTTTACGTTCTGAGTTCAAATTCTGCCGAGATCGACTTTGCCTTTCGTCCTTCTGGGTCGATAAATTAAGTACCAGTTGTGTAATGGGGTCGATTTAATCAATTGGCCCTCTCCCCACAAAAACTTCAGGCCTGGAAAAGTATATTGTGACAGTTACAGAATATAGAAAGTAATGTAAC
>NW_026339905.1:0-302 GCF_001194135.2 Octopus bimaculoides | reverse complement strand
TATGACCGCGAGTCCGCTGCCCTAACCCCTGGGCCATTGCGCCTCCACAATGCCTAATAATATTTAATTGAAAAATATAATCGGACATTTTAAAATGTCAAATGGCTATGAGGGTCAAACTGAGTAAATTGGGAATCAAAGGGGTTCCATAGGTAATAAATGGTGAGTAATCACCGGTTTAGTCAAAGAGATCGGCTTTTTGTTTTTGCACAAACACACACAAACAGCATGGTTTCGGGTTAATTCCCACTATGTGGCATCTTGGACAAGTGTCTTCTACTATAGCCTTGGGCCGACCAAAG
>NW_026339904.1:0-301 GCF_001194135.2 Octopus bimaculoides | reverse complement strand
ATGGCATGTGTAACCTGTTCACCTCTGCCGATCAAACTCCCAACTCATGCGCTCCAGTTGTAACACTGATTCTGCCCAAATTTGACACCATGTTACTTAGTTTGGTTTGAAATAAAGAACTTCATTAGCTTAATAATCCCAACTTAATTCCGGTCAAACCCGGGCTATACTACTGGTATATTATATGAGTGGAGGCGCAATGGCCCAGTGGTTAGGGCAGCGGAATCTCGGTCATAGGATCGCCGTATCGATTCCCAGACCAGGCGTTGTGAGTGTCTATTGAGCTAAAACACCTAAAGCT
>NW_026339903.1:0-321 GCF_001194135.2 Octopus bimaculoides | reverse complement strand
AATTAAAATATATTTATTTTAAATCATTTATTTATTTTAAATCGTTCATCGTTCTCCCCACTCTCACTCTCACATACACGCACATATACTACTTTGGGAGCGAAAGAGTTTTGTTTATATTTCACAACTATGAAACAAAAACGTATGTAACAATTTGTCAGTTACCCCACCCCAACCCGTTTTTTAGACCACAAAAAGGGTTTGGTAATTTTTCAGATTAACACCTGCACGATTTCCACTAGGGTGTTACGGTTACGGTTTTAGGGTTAGGGTTAGGGTTAAGGTTAGTGTTAGGATTAGGATTAGGGTTGGTGTTAGGGT
>NW_026339902.1:0-275 GCF_001194135.2 Octopus bimaculoides | reverse complement strand
ATTTAAACTTAACACGTTTCGATCATCACAAGTTAATATACTGTCTGTGTGCTGCGAAAATAATGATATGCTATACATCTTTCATCTGCAGTGATCTGTAGGATAATGTGGGTTACGTCCAATAAATGTGTTTATGTGTGTATGTGCATTCGAATGTGTGTGTAAGTGAATATCTGTGTATGCATGTTTGGGTACATACAAATTCATATACATATACACACAAACACACACACATACACACACACACACATATATATATACATAAATATATATAT
>NW_026339901.1:253-380 GCF_001194135.2 Octopus bimaculoides | reverse complement strand
CACATGGATATATATGTGTGTGTGTGAGTGCGTGCGTGTACAAGTATATGTATATGTCTGCATATAAGTATGTATGTTTATATGTATGTATATATATATATATATATATATATATATATATATATAT
>NW_026339901.1:0-226 GCF_001194135.2 Octopus bimaculoides | reverse complement strand
TTATCTAGTTTCAGCTCATGAGCTGTGGCCATGCTGAGGCACCGCCATATATATATATATATATATATATATACATGTATACAATTGTTTGCGTACGTGCATGTAAATATGTATATGTCGTGCGTGTATTCAAACACATATATACATGCGTATACATAGGTAGACATAAGCGTATATAACATATACACACATATTTTTACGCATACTCATATACAATTACAAACAC
>NW_026339900.1:0-264 GCF_001194135.2 Octopus bimaculoides | reverse complement strand
ATATATATATATATGTATATATATATACATACATATATGTATTTATATATATATATCTTTATATATATAGTTAGAAGCGATGGCCTCTTGGAACTAATCAACGGCAGCATTCGTCCTACTTTTTGGACTGGCATGTTGGCTTGGCGATAACTATTAATAAGTATATATATATATATATAGGAGAGGCTGTGTGGTAAGAAGCTTGCTCCCCAAACACATGGTTCCAGGTTCGGTCCCACTGCGTGGCACCTTAGGCAAGTGTCT
>NW_026339899.1:0-238 GCF_001194135.2 Octopus bimaculoides | reverse complement strand
GTGGTGGTGGTGGTGGTGGTGGTGTGAAATTAGTAACTGAATGTGTTGAAAGGCTATTATTGCTCTTGTTATCGCTGTTGCTTCTCTTCAGGTCAGCCTCTTGGTCAAGGAGACTTATGATTAAGACTGTTCCGGCCATGACCACTCTGTTTCATTTCATATTTAAGAGATAACATTACGGAATGTTTCTTTCATTGAGGCACTAATGGTGGTAGTGACATAGCGGTGATGGTTTTTA
>NW_026339898.1:0-200 GCF_001194135.2 Octopus bimaculoides | reverse complement strand
TGTGTGTATATATATTGTATACTGTGTATATATACATATATTGTATACTGTGTGTGTATACATATATTGTATACTGTGTGTATATACATATATTGTATACTGTGTATATATATATATATTGTACACTGTGTGTATATATATATATTGTACACTGTGTATATATATATATTGTATATATATATGTATATATATTGTGTGTG
>NW_026339897.1:417-662 GCF_001194135.2 Octopus bimaculoides | reverse complement strand
GCGGAATAGAATATTGGCTGAAAGAAAAAGAGACTGGAGAATAGAATCGTGTCATATTTATAATGGCAGATCAGTTGAACATATTGAATATAGATCGTAATTACAGACATGCATACATACAAATATATATACACTAGTTTGACATTATTTCATTTAAAGTGTCCCCTCGTTTTAGACATGATTTTATTAATTTCAGTATACCTACCTACCTACCTATCTATCTATCTATCTATCTATCTATCTAT
>NW_026339897.1:249-407 GCF_001194135.2 Octopus bimaculoides | reverse complement strand
CTATCTATCTATCTATCTATCTATCTATCTATCTTGCTGTCTGTCTGTCTATGCATGCATGTAAGTATGTATATATAATGTATGTATATATAATTCTTTTATATATATACACACACACACATATATGCATACACAAATATGTAATTTTATATGAGAGT
>NW_026339897.1:0-114 GCF_001194135.2 Octopus bimaculoides | reverse complement strand
CATATATACACATGAAATTATTTAGTTTTCTATTCATGTCGTGTCTCACTCTCTCTTTACCCACTCACTCTCATATAAAATTACATATTTGTGTATGCATATATGTGTGTGTGT
>NW_026339896.1:0-271 GCF_001194135.2 Octopus bimaculoides | reverse complement strand
ATACAAAATAAGTATCGAAATAGAAGCATAAAAATATAAAGATATTCAACTGTTAGATCAGTATTCCTAGAGTCAAACCACTGCAGGTATCTCGTTGTGTCATAGGGATGGCAATTATAAAACTATTGCTTATCTAATCGTTAGATATTTTGGGGATTTTGCTTGCAATAAAATGGTGTCCTAAAAAGAATGTAAATTTTTTTTAGCATTTTAGAGGCAGTGATAATGCAACAAAAAAATCGACTTATAAGCTCGTCAAAGCTTCGGAAGA
>NW_026339895.1:0-215 GCF_001194135.2 Octopus bimaculoides | reverse complement strand
TGATAATGATAATAGTAATGGTGATGATAATGATAATAATAATAATAATAATAATTGTAATTATAAATGCCCTGATGCAGTATCATGTAGTGGTTCTCATGGCTTCTGATCTTAACTGATTGGTAGTGTTATCATGTACATTCTGCTGAATACTACAGATTTACCTGTCAGTTGTTTGACCCTAACCAGTTGAGCATGTCCCTTGGTGGCTGACG
>NW_026339894.1:0-414 GCF_001194135.2 Octopus bimaculoides | reverse complement strand
TTAATTTGCTTTGCAGGAACGACTGTTTTGACGAAGACGCATCTTGTCCTGACCTTCGAAATGCGGAGTAGATAAAACAGTGGACAACTGATGAAGAGATTGTTCTTTATGTTGCCTGTCTCGCTTTTCTATTTATTTATTTCGTTGTTCGAAAAAAAAGTTCGTTTTCCATGTTCTTGTTTTTCATATTCTCGTTTTTCATGTTGTTCACGTTTTCTGACGTCCTGTATACATATATATGTAGGTATTTACATGTATGTATATATGGGTGTATATATATTATTTTTATTATTTATGTATATAATTCGTTTTCACCCGAAGAACTAGCAGTAGATAAACTTATATATAGGTAAATATTGGCTTGTAAAATCCCTTTTAAACACCACACACACACACACACACACACACACACAC
>NW_026339893.1:0-205 GCF_001194135.2 Octopus bimaculoides | reverse complement strand
TGCATACATGCACACATACATGTATTCATATATAAAAGTTATATAAACATGAGTGTGTTTTATTGCATATATGCATATATATATAATATATATATATACATATACACATACATACATATGTATATATATAAATGCACATATATATGAATATACGTACATATATATACATATGATATATGAGCTTATGCATGTATACATACATATA
>NW_026339892.1:0-202 GCF_001194135.2 Octopus bimaculoides | reverse complement strand
TGTGTATGTACGTATGTTTGTATGTATGTATGTATGTATATGTATATGTACGTATGTACATTCTTTTATTCTTTTATACGTTTCAGCTCAAAGGATATGACCGTGCTGGAACACCACCAGTGTAATCACCTTTTCAATGTCTCTCTCTCACCCTCTCTCTCTCGCTCTCTCTCTCGCTCTCTCTCTCGCTCTCTCTCTCTCT
>NW_026339891.1:0-782 GCF_001194135.2 Octopus bimaculoides | reverse complement strand
TATATATGTAGATCAATGAATTTTATCAGTGGCCAGCATATTAAACCTTTTAGGTAAAATACATTTATTGACATATGTTATTGTATAGGGTACAGTTATACGTAGGTCACAAAAGCTATCATGCCTTTATGCCGAAAGAAAACTCCGAATACGTCCTACCGCTCCAAATATTCACTCCACAAATAATTACACAGTAGACTGGCTAAAAATTCATAAAATAATTCAGTTAGTTTTTGAATTTCTCGATTGGTTTATTAACTTTTCCTTCATCAGCAAACCTCTAGCCACTGATAAAATTCATTAATTTTAATGATATTATCCTGTAATTATGCTTTAAATATAACTCATTCACTTCGGGTCAGTTTATTAACTTCTGTACTATACTGGCCAAATACACACGTGTTGAGATAGACTGCGTATATATTTGTGAACATTTATATATACTCGCATTTTGCGTATGCTTTTCTGAGAGTATGCATGGATATTTTCATTTATTTCGCCCAGTGTGTTTTGCTGATGAAGGAAAAGTTACTAAACTAATACAGAAATTCATCAATCCAGAACTAACTGAATTGTGTTGTGAATATTTGGCCAGTCTGTTTTTCTCACTTTCAACCTGTGCAATTATTTGTAGAGTGAATATCTGAAGTGACCCAATAACGTGAACAATTTTCGCTCAACTTGTTTCAAATTTTAGCAGAATGTCTAGAATTCAATACATTTATAAAATATTAGCAGTATAGCCCGGCGTTGCCCGGGATTAAGCTAGGATTATGAAGTGT
>NW_026339890.1:0-314 GCF_001194135.2 Octopus bimaculoides | reverse complement strand
GTATATATATGTGTGAGTAAAGGAAGATATATATATATATATATTATATATTATATTTTATAGACATATATATATGTATACATGTATATATATACATATATACATATATACATATCTATAGGATATATATATATATATATATATATATATATATACGTACATATACCTATAGATACACATATATAATATATTTACATATATATATGTATACATACATATATAATATATATATATGTATATGCATATATACATATATACATACAGACACATTTATATATACTCTTTTACTCTTTTACTTGTTTCAGTCATTTGAC
>NW_026339889.1:0-581 GCF_001194135.2 Octopus bimaculoides | reverse complement strand
ATCGAAACCGCGATCCTATGACCGCGAGTCCGCTGGCCTAACCACTGGGCAATTGCGCCTCCACATGTTTAAAATAAGCGAAAAACAAAAAGAGAGAGAGAATCACTGAAAATTTAACTCAATGATCAGGTGGATCATTGAAATTACAAACCCAATAACAAAACAAAAGGGGCACACACATCAAGCGCCTGAAGTTTGCTTGAACTGTTGAAAACCTGATGGTGATGATGATGATGGTGGTGAAGTTGATAACGATGAAAACGACTATTACTACGACCACCACCACTATTACTACTACTACTACTACTATTACTACTATGATGACGAGCTGAGAAAATCGTTAGCACTCGGGACAAAATGCTTAGCGGCATTTTTGTGCGTCTTTACGTTCTGAGTTCAAATTCCACCGAGGTCGGCTTTGCCTTTTATCTTTCGGGGTTGATAAATTAAGTACCAGTTACGCACTGGGGTCGATATAATCGACTTAATCTCTTCCCCCAAAGTTGAGGCCTTCTGCTTCCAGTACACAAGATTATTATTATTATTATTATTACTACTGTTATTATTATTATTATTATTAT
>NW_026339888.1:0-500 GCF_001194135.2 Octopus bimaculoides | reverse complement strand
ATAATAATAATAATAATAATAATAATGATGATGATGATTTCAAATTTTTGTCACAAGGGCAGCTTGGAGGAGGGGATTAAGTCGATTACATCGACCCCAGTGTTTCACTGGTACTTAATTTGATGACCCTGATAGGATGAAAGGCAAAGTTGACCTCGGTGGAATTTGAACTCAGAACGTGAAGACAGACAAAATACTGTGAAGCGTGTTAACAATTGTGCCAGGTCACTGCTTTAAAATAATGATAATAATAATAATAATTTCCAATTTTGGTCCAACACCACTAATTTCATGATTAAGTATTCCAGTAACGAACCAACTTTGGCAGACTTTTGTTCTCTGATCTAATGATGCATCTGTCTATTCTTGTCAGTAAAAAAGCAGTAGATTATTATTATTATTATTGTTATCATTAAATAGTCTTATTTTTATTGCACGCTTTCACTGCACGAATGAGTGCTATGCTTTGTTTTAGTCATATTTACTGTATTGAAAGATGG
>NW_026339887.1:0-1039 GCF_001194135.2 Octopus bimaculoides | reverse complement strand
ACTGTCAACTCGGATAGCTGGTCCCTCTGTTGGGTCGACATACGGCAGACACTCTTTCTTCCATTCATTCCCTTTATTAAGCAATCTATCGTAGTGGCATCTCCAGACCTCTTTCTTTGCAGCCTCATTTAGAGCAAGCGTACCATCATCCATGCGAACACATTTCTCTCCTACAACATCACTATTCTCTCTCCTACACTGTCTTGCAACACGAAATACCTCAAGTCTTTGGTCCTCACGGCTCAGAACATTGGCAAATCTTTTCTTATCTGCCTCCCCTCTGGCTAAATAAACCTGTCGCCTATCTTCCCTTCTGGCAGTTTGATAGAATACCCTGCTACCACCGTTCTTCCAGTCCTTCCAAGCCTGTTTCTTTTGTCTAATAGCCCTGTCTACCTCCTTGTCCCACCACCACGTTATTTTGGGCCGAGAAGGGACCTTGCACCAACCACAGATCTCGTCGGTGGCCCTCAGCAGATTGTCCCGTAGAAACGTCCAGTTGTCCTCTACATCGTGTGAAGCTATATCCCCTTCTATTTCGTCAAAGGCTTCAAGCAATAAGTCTCTAAATCTCTGTTCATTCGCAGGATCTTTGAGCTTCCATACCCTTCTCCTCCAAGCCTGTCTAATTCTGGGCAGCCACTTAGCTCTGATCCTGATGTCACTAACTACTAGTCTATGTTGTGGGGTACATTCTTCACCTGGGAATGTTTTGGCATTTCTAAGCAGCCATCTTTCCCTTTTCCTGGCGAGGATGTAATTAATTTGGCTTGTGTGCCTTCCAGAACGGTAGGTGACTAGGTGACTGGCAGGTTTCCTGAAGTTAGTATTGCAGACCATAAGGTCATTTGCATCACAGAACTCCAGCAGTCTGGTTCCCTCCTCATTGCGGGAACCAAAACCATAGCCTCCATGTACGCCATGGAAGCCCCCTGAATGTTGTCCAACAAGACCATTGAAGTCATCAACCACAAAGAGAAGGTCCCTGCCATTCGTCGATGAGGTAGTCTGCAGGAGGGTGTCATAAAATTGGTCTTTC
>NW_026339886.1:241-503 GCF_001194135.2 Octopus bimaculoides | reverse complement strand
ACAACAATAGCTTAACAATAATGACCTCTACAACAACAACAACAATAGAAACCATAATAATGATGACAACAACAATAATAATATCAATAATACTGATAATGACACCAATGATAGTGATAACAGCAGCAACTCAAAGGAGTTTGACATTTTCTCAGCAGACTTTTGTCTTCAGGGAAACACAAACAACCACTGACGTTAATGTCTGCATGTCTGTCTGTGTGTAAAAGGGATACAAGTGGTGTACGGAGAGGAGAAAGCATTC
>NW_026339886.1:0-203 GCF_001194135.2 Octopus bimaculoides | reverse complement strand
TGTATATACATTGTATGTGTGACTCTGTGTACCTATTTATTATTGTGAGTGTGTGTGTGTGTGTGTGTGTGTGTGTGTGTAAGCATGCACATGTATGCATGTGTGGGCCTATTTTCATAGTGTGTTCATGTAAGTACTGTTTAAGTATGGATATTGCTTTACACTTTTAGTGGTATAAGCCACCAGGTGTTGGCTAAGGTAGG
>NW_026339885.1:0-428 GCF_001194135.2 Octopus bimaculoides | reverse complement strand
TCTTATATGTAAGTATATATTTATCTAAATCTTGTACGACTCTATTCGTTTCGTTTATTTTTCTTATTCTTTCCTTCTTTCTATCAGCCCTTTCATGCTTACTCCGTTCATTTCACTCTTCGTTCTCACTCTCTCACATTTCATTGCCTTCTCTTCATGCTCACTTTCCCTCCTCTTTTCACTTCACAATCTTCCTGTCATTTTTTTCTCGCCCCTCCTTATTTCTTCTGTCACTCTGCCTCTACCTCTTCTCTTCCCACATAACCGTGTTCAGCCAAGCTCGACCTTTCTTTCTTGGGCAGCTGTTGTGCATGCAACATCATTATTCCTCCCTGTGCCTGTGAAATCTTGTATCCTGGCTGTAAGGCTTCACTTCCGCACACGCCAGCTTAATTTAATTCGTCCTTAGTTGAAAGACACCTGTTGTT
>NW_026339884.1:0-265 GCF_001194135.2 Octopus bimaculoides | reverse complement strand
CTCTCTCTCTCTCTCTCTCTCTCTCATCTCTCTCTCTAAAAAATAGACCCCATTAAAAGGATAACACAAACGAAAAACATTCATAATGATGATTGTGTCTATGATGATGATGATGATGATGACGACGACGACGACAATGATGATGATGCTGATGATGGGGAACATCAAAAGAAACAGCAACTGAAAGATAAGTTGGTTTCTTTTTCCTTTTTCCTTTTTCTTTTTCTTTCTTCTTTTTCTCTATTCTCTTTTCTTTTTATTCTTT
>NW_026339883.1:0-322 GCF_001194135.2 Octopus bimaculoides | reverse complement strand
CTCTCTCTCTCTCTCTCTCTCTCTCTCTCTCTCGCTCTCGCTCTTCTTTTGTGAAGGCTCGGTAGGTAGTAGCAGATCTGAAGAAATAGTGTTTATAGGTGCAGAGAAATATTTGGTTCCGAAGTTTGATAAAGCGTCGTTTCTAGGTAGCCATGACTGGGTTAACAAAGGAGGAGACCATTCTCGTACCCATCGCAGTCCCCGGTACATGCAGATAGAAGTTGTTATTGAATACGAATAATAATAATGATAATAATAATAATAATAATAATAATATGATGTATTTTAACTTGATACCTCCACTACCCGCACAGCGATCGTA
>NW_026339882.1:0-302 GCF_001194135.2 Octopus bimaculoides | reverse complement strand
TAAGCAACAAAAATTCAATAGGTAATAGCAGTACGTACGTTTCGTACAAGTTCTATTTATTCATGTGGTGAGAACACCACAGAATGTACAATGATAATGTACTCCCCAGCTGCATAATGGAATTTCATTTTAGAAAGTCATTTTGAGGATGTTTGCAAAAAACAAGAGTAAGAGAAGAAAATATATCATCTCGACTATGCTGCTGTTCCACAGACAAGTGAATCAAACAAGAATTTAAAATCTAATTCGAGTGATAGTAGTAATTTCAAATATAGAGGAAGGTAGGTTAAGTAGTGGTGGAC
>NW_026339881.1:0-468 GCF_001194135.2 Octopus bimaculoides | reverse complement strand
TATATATATATATATATATATATATATATATATGCTTCCAGTGATGCTGCGATGGAGACGTACAATTATATTTATCATTTCTGCTTTTCATAATTTCCATGAACTGGATTGACATGGGCAGCCATTGTGGAAGTGGTATCACGATGGGTGAGCGTTCGATCGGTCATTTGATATCGGCAGATGACATGGGGCAATTTGGTTCATCAGAAGATGATCTCCAGCACACACACACTGAATGGATTCACAGCTAAGTGCTGCAAGGCATGGTTGAGAATTATTGACTAATGAGAAACGATCTAATCTCTAGTAGTAGTAGTAGTAGTAGTAGTATGGAGGGAAATACACTGTAACAGCGCATTGCTGCATCCACCATGTGTGTTGGTGATTCCCATCTGCTCCTGGCCGAGATGCCTTTGCGCCATTCAGGCGACAACCCTCCAACCCATGGGTCTGTTTGGGTGGTCATTG
>NW_026339880.1:186-483 GCF_001194135.2 Octopus bimaculoides | reverse complement strand
TCAGAATTTTGGAATAACTTCTTTCATTTATTTTATACATATATTAGCGCATTCGTTCGTATTTCGAACTTGTCAAATATAATTCTGTGAAAATACAAAGATCTTGATATAGAACAGGTGTTTTTTGGGGTTTTCTTTATAACAGAACATTGTTTTGTTTTTTTGTTGTTTTGTTTTGGGGTGAGGCTTTGGAAACAATGGAAGATGTATAAGCAGATAGATATATAGACAGGCAGATAGAGAGATAGAGAGATAGATAGATAGACTGATAGTCAGGCAGATAGAGAGATAGATAGA
>NW_026339880.1:0-176 GCF_001194135.2 Octopus bimaculoides | reverse complement strand
TATAGACAGGCAGATAGAGAGATAGAGAGATAGATAGATAGACTGATAGTCAGGCAGATAGAGAGATAGATAGATAGACTGATAGTCAGGCAGATAGAGAGATGGATGGGGTAAGAGAGAGAAGGACCATTGTATTGAAATGGTCTTTTTAAGGAGTGTCAAATAAATAAATAAAT
>NW_026339879.1:0-234 GCF_001194135.2 Octopus bimaculoides | reverse complement strand
CTCTGTCACACACACACACACTTCCATTTCATCTGATGTGTGATACTCTGCGTGTGTGCGTGCGTGCGTGCGTGAGGGGTTCCACAATCGCAATTTATTTCAATTACTCTTGTGAGGATATTCACGTAAATCATTTTTTTCATTTAATCCACATTTAAATTTTCGTAAAAGTTTCCAAGTACCGATGAGGCTTTTTGGCGCATCTTCAATTTTCCAATTCATGAGAGGTGCCCA
>NW_026339878.1:0-216 GCF_001194135.2 Octopus bimaculoides | reverse complement strand
AATGATGCATATTATGGTGCTTAGGGCCATCCTTTCCGGCATCGTCCAGTTTTGATGATTTCCCGAGTGATTCGCGGAGCCGAAGTCGTCGGATAATGCTAACCTCTTTACACCCACGCAGCGGATGCTGGATCATGTCTTTCGCAAGAATAGGCACAACAGACAACAGTGTGGTAGCTGTTCTCTTAAGCAAGTCTCTCCGAACGGAATCACTAA
>NW_026339877.1:0-241 GCF_001194135.2 Octopus bimaculoides | reverse complement strand
TCTCTCTCTCTCTCTCTCTCTCTCTCTCTCTCTCACTCTCTCTGACACACGCTCTCTCTTTCACTCGCTCCATTTGTCTGTCTATATATCAATGTGGGTGTATAGACACGCCTGTAGGTATGTATGCATGCATGTATGTATGTATGTGTGTACGTATGTAATGTGTATGTATGCATGTGTGAATGTATGTATGTGTGTATGTGTGTGTATGTGTATGTAAGTGTATGTATGTATGTATGTG
>NW_026339876.1:0-217 GCF_001194135.2 Octopus bimaculoides | reverse complement strand
AGAGATATTTCCAGAATTAGCGTGCCAAAACGAAGACATTTGAATTTTACCACTGAATTGTAATTAGCAGAACCATATACACGTTCCCCTCTAGGGGTGAACAATTTGTATAAGATTCTGAGAATTATGATTTCCTTACAGTTCGTGCTGAAGAGAAACATATTTTTGGTAAGAGAATGTTAATTTCGAAACCGGTCCACGAATAATAATGTTTTAT
>NW_026339875.1:0-359 GCF_001194135.2 Octopus bimaculoides | reverse complement strand
TATATATATACATATATATATATCCATCACATATCCTACGAGTTAACTCAGGATCCCTTATCTAATGCATATTTGGCTTAACGAGTAGATAGTAGAGAACCCCTCGTTGAATAATTATCAATTCTGAGATTCTGTGCTTGATATACGGCATGGATTTTACCTGCTCCATACCCTCACTTTGATGATATCCATACGCGCGTGCACGTATTTATATACACATTTATACATATATATAAACATATATGCGTATATATATGCATATACATTATATATATATATATATATACAAACAAATACATATATATACACATGTATATATACATACATACATATGTATATATATATATATATATATATAT
>NW_026339874.1:0-535 GCF_001194135.2 Octopus bimaculoides | reverse complement strand
CAAAACATTTGTGGAGTAAATGATGGTCTAATTCGACTAATCGACATGTATATTAAGGGTGGAGTCTTCAGCTACATTTTTTGCTTATAGTAATCTAGTTCTCTTTAGAAGACACCGCTGCTTAGATTAAATTAGAGTTAATGATGATCTATCGGCTACTATAAAGTCCGACGTTTTCTCTTCTTCTCTCGATTATTTATCATTAATTTGAAGGCAAGGAAACGTAAATCTTTCAACCACTTCTTTTGATGTTTGTCTAAAATTTTATAGTTTTTATGCCTCGTAATTCCCAGTTAAACTAGGTTTGTATGCATTAATTAATTAATGAAGATGAAACTGTAACGTTCTTGAAACGCATAGGATGGATTTGATGTAAGAGTTTAAGGTTCCGAACAAACTGCAAAGAACTCATTTAAAAATATGAAAGGAAAGCTTCTTTAGAAGTTTTAAAATATAACACAGTCATGTAAAAGAAAGCCGTCTCCCATAAATAGGCGCAGGAGTGGCTGTGTGGTAAGTAGCTTGCTTACCAACC
>NW_026339873.1:0-238 GCF_001194135.2 Octopus bimaculoides | reverse complement strand
TTCTTTTCTTGTTTTCTTACATCTGTGACCTGAACCAAACAATTTATCTGCTTAGAGATCAGTTGAGACACGCCATTTTAGAGCTGAAATAACATGTGTATTTTTCGCTAAATGTTCTCTCTCCGTCATGTAGGTCAACAATAGAAACTCAGTGAATCAGTTTGTCTTCAATGACACAAATCGTTTATTGTTAACAGGAATAACAATATTTTCAAAACTTGTTTGCTTTCTTTTCAAT
>NW_026339872.1:0-244 GCF_001194135.2 Octopus bimaculoides | reverse complement strand
ATATATATATATATATGCATATATATGCATATTTATATATACACGCATATCTATATCTATCTATCTATCCATATATATGTGCATGGACAAACACACACAGGTGCACACACGCGCATACACACATACACACACGTATATATATATATACACATATATATATAGGTGTATATGTGTATATAAGTGTATATATGGGCATGTGTATATATGTATATATGTATATATATATATATGTATATATGTGTAT
>NW_026339871.1:0-217 GCF_001194135.2 Octopus bimaculoides | reverse complement strand
ACACACATACATACATCATATATATATATATATATATATATATGTGAAATGAACTAATTATTTTATGATTGATGGTGGGTGATTGGAGCCTATGTGGATGCATGAGTTATCCTCATTTGGTTTCTGGAAAGGTTTAAATTTGGCTGTATTAAGGTTCATGCCAATAATTAGAAATTGACTTATTTGTTGTGGGTCATAGATTTTTATTGGATAAATA
>NW_026339870.1:0-212 GCF_001194135.2 Octopus bimaculoides | reverse complement strand
CTCTTCCATTATCCAATTCTTTAGACACAAATTTGTTCCATAAATCTTCTCAACTCAATGTTATTTTCCAGACATTTGGTCGATAATAAAATTGCGAAAATCAAAGCAGGAACTTTCCGAAATCTTCCCCGTTTAGGATTGCTGTAAGTTGAATCAACCTACTTTTATAGTATTTCTTTGACGATATCTTTCTAAATCTGTAATGTCTTTCT
>NW_026339869.1:0-203 GCF_001194135.2 Octopus bimaculoides | reverse complement strand
GATGAGTAGCTGATCTTTACAACCATAAGATCCACGTTTACGTCCCTTTTACTCATTAGGAAATATGCTATTTTCTATTAAAAAACTATAGGTATACTCAGTTAGGACGGATGTTAGTGTCTTATACATTGTTGTTAAGCAGGTTATGGGACCATAATTTTTTGGTTCGTTTGTTTCCTCATTTTTTTGGAAGCAGGAATGTT
>NW_026339868.1:0-838 GCF_001194135.2 Octopus bimaculoides | reverse complement strand
ATATATATATGCATGTATGTATCTATATATGTATGCATCTATATATGTATATATGTTTATATATAAATGTATGTATATATATATGTATATATATGTATATATAATCAGGAAACCATGATGGTCCTCTGGAGGACACTTGTCCTAAGCCACTTTGACTATTGCTCTCAGCTATGGTCACCAACCAGTGTCAAATTTATCTCAGAACTTGAGACAATCCAACGAAGCTACACGAAGAAGATAGCTTCTATGCAGCATATAAGCTATTGGGAAAGACTCAAGAGATTAAGACTCTATTCCTTAGAGCGTAGGCGAGAAAGATATGCCATAATATACATCTGGAAGATCCTCGAAGGACTTGTCCCAAACTTTGGCATCGAAAGTTACACAAATAAAAGAACTGGGCGCCATTGCATAGTGCCAAGGACTCTCAATTTGTCATCAAGATGTAGGACAAGATACTGCAATAGCCTGGGCTTCAGAGATCCACAGCTCTTAAATATCCTCCTGAAGGACCTGAGAGACCTGCATGGGGTGGATGTAGATATCTTCAAAATAAAGCTGGATCTCTTCCTGTCAAGTATCCCAGATGAACCAACTTCGCAGCAGGAAGTGCAGATGACAGCAGCTGCATCAAACTCTCTCATGCACCAAATGTCAATTCCTGAAAAGCATTCGTGAAGTAGAATTGTGTAGCAACACCAAATGGCGTAGCCCAGCATGGCCACGGCTCGTGAGCTGAAATTAGTTAAAATGAAAAAAAATGAAAAAAAAAATGATATGTATGTATATATATGTATGTATGTATATATATGTATATATACATATGTATGTATATATA
>NW_026339867.1:0-386 GCF_001194135.2 Octopus bimaculoides | reverse complement strand
CTAATTTTTTCTTCTTGCTAGACCACTGGTGGCAAATAGAATTTCTAAAATTTTTTTTGCTACTCTCAGATTTATTAATAATGATAAAATGTTTTTTGGTTAATTTCTGAAAGTAAATCGGCATTTTTTTTGTATTTGCTGCCGATAAGGAAAACCGCACATTCGCGGGAGGTTTTGAAAAATTATAGCATATAAGCACAAGTCATGTTTCTATGTAGTGCCTCGTGTTTATATGTTAATCTTGACTTTTCCGCTGATGATAGCTAGCCTTGCAAAATATTTTTTTACTAAATATAGCTTGCAGCCGTTGGTCCGGGAAATAGAAAGTAAAATGTCTTTTATTTTTCATTCCCTTTCGAAATTATCCCTAATTTGTGGTGTGGAGT
>NW_026339866.1:0-400 GCF_001194135.2 Octopus bimaculoides | reverse complement strand
GTAAGAATGGATACATAAGGGTGGAAGACCACAGGAACAATACCGTATATTCAACGCAAGATTTAATATAAATATATATATATGTGTGTGTGTTCAATTCATTCTAGAATCAATAAATATATAGCTTTAAGTCTCTAAAATGTGTAAAAGGTAAGGTAAAATAAAGTATACAGGCATAGACAATGAAGTTTATATCATTGTATATGCCTGTATACTTTATTTTACCTTACCATTTAGACATTTTAGAGACTTAAAACTGTATATTTATTGATTCTAGAATGAATTGAACACACACACACACACACATATTAAATCTTGCGTTGGATATACGATATTGTTCCTGTGGTCTTCCACCTTTATGTATCCATTCTTACTATAATTTATATATATATATATATAT
>NW_026339865.1:0-761 GCF_001194135.2 Octopus bimaculoides | reverse complement strand
CACACACACATGTATACATAAACATATATATGTGTCTGCTCAACTTATAGTAAGTATGTATCTAAATTTTGTACGATTCTTTTACTCTGTCTCTTTATCCCCTTCATACTGTCTTCTTTTCTTTTTCTCGCCCCCCCCCTCTCTCTCACATTTCTTGGCTCCCTCTTTCTTTAACTCCTACTTTTCATCCTTTTTTATCTCCCCTGTACCTTTCCCTTTGTCTCTTTGATTTTCTTCTAATCCGTTACCCCTACTTCTTTCTCCTCCTTCCACGTGACCGGTGTCCAGCCAGCCTTGATCTTTCTTTCTTAGCCTGACTGCCGACCGCCAACACCTCTTTTGTCCATCTCCTATGTTCCTGCCTTTAGGCTTTCACTTCATACACACCATTTCAATTTGATTCATACTCAGTCGAAAGACACCCATTGTTATATTCTTGTTGTTTGTATTTGTGATTGTGTACCATGTTCTCCATCCTTTTTGTCTTTGTTGCCGTACACATTCGCTAGCAAATCTTACAAAACATCTAATGCTCTTAGCTTAGACTTTTTTGGAAGCAACCAGATCTAACAGTCTCAAGTGTAACTGCCCGAAACTGTAAGAACATCTGGTCACTTGACGGAAGAAAGAAGGCCACGAATGCCACCTCCTTTTTTCTTCTGTCCCTCTAATTGTTGTTTTTCCTGTCCGCGTTTGTATCGTCTATCCGTCCGAATATTTCATTGTCCTCTATTGCGTTTTTGTTCCATTTTTGATACACA
>NW_026339864.1:0-412 GCF_001194135.2 Octopus bimaculoides | reverse complement strand
CGCAGTCAAATGACTGAAACAAGTAAAAGAGTAAAAGAGTATACGTACATTCATATATACGACTGTGTGTGTTTAAATACACGCATACTTAAACGCATACGTACATGATGCATTGTCCACCCATGAATACATATTCATACGTTCGTATACACACACACATACACAAATCTGTGCGCGCGCGCGTGCGTGCGCGTTTATATTCACACACATAAGCAGGCTATTCAAATCCAAGACAGAAGATATCAACACACTATTGCTAACTCTTTCTCTTTACCTGTTTCAGTCTTTATCATGAAATTATCCCTGCTTTGCGGGAAGGACTATCTCAACGAAGTCGCATATTGTCCTTGCCTTCGAAACGCGGGAGTAGATGGAACAGGGACAACTGAAGAAGGGAAATATTCTTTATGTT
>NW_026339862.1:0-561 GCF_001194135.2 Octopus bimaculoides | reverse complement strand
CTAGATTTCATTCTGGTAATCGTGAAATCAGTCAATACATAGTCTTTTTAAAAAAGGTTGGTTTTCTTTGAGAGTTGCCTTTCCTCGCATTCGGTACTAAAATGTGTTTATTTGGGAAGTCTGGTGTGTGGCATTATTCTGTAGTAATGCCCTTATATAAATATAAAAGAATAGTTATATTCTTAGGAATAGAAATTTCCCTTATGAATTTTTTTACACACTAGCTTCCGGATAAAATTCTTGTAAAAGATTTTTATCCTATTTTGAATTTATTAATCAAATATATATCCGGAATATATTCAATGCTGAATTTTATTCCGCTTTGGACACGTGTACCGAGAGCAACTCAAAAAGATTCCCGCTTTTTTGCAGAGATGTATAGAGATAAACATCATTCTGTTTGCTTTGTCGGATATATAAGGTGTTCGTTTTGGTAAGGTGAGGATTTTGTTTATTTATATATATTGGTACTATACTATGCTGTTTTCTTTATTTGGCACTATGGCCACAACACAGATGGAGACACTACAAGGACAGACACAACACCACAATGGGGACACA
>NW_026339861.1:0-348 GCF_001194135.2 Octopus bimaculoides | reverse complement strand
TACCCACAGAGACATAAAGACTCTAGTAAGGAGGTATACTCGCCTCTTTTATTTCAGGGCTGTGAATAAGCAAAATATAATTTTGATGCCGGATCTTTGGATCTCTGGTGCTTAAGACAAGGCAGATTTTCTCCAGTAGCGTGATGTTAACATAGTGAATTGTATTGGTTCAGCGATGAAACTAAGTAAACTCTTCTCGTACGCAATTTGATACCGAGACAGGAATTGAACGCGTGATAGGCGATTGCATTACGCAATACAATATCCAATACTCAATTGTTTCATTTGACTCATCATAATAAAACAGACGCACTTAAGCACAGTCTCTGTCTGTTTTCTGTCTCTTTC
>NW_026339860.1:0-513 GCF_001194135.2 Octopus bimaculoides | reverse complement strand
ACGGACCACAAATTAAATTTGTACCATGGAGGAATGTAGTAGCGGACAGAGAACAAGACAGGAAAATGAAACAGTGAAAACAAACAAAAAAGGCCATACGGCCAGACGAAATGTTGGTTGGATTAATGCAAACATCTAAATACGAAGTCTAATCAAGAAGTATCGGAATTGGTGCTATAAAAAGAAAACTACAGCACGTTCGGCGTTTGATTTCCTTCGAAATAGTTCTCTTCTGAGGTCACCCATTTTTTATCCAGCATCGTTTCTGTTGGGAATGGCCAGTGTATTGTAGCATATATGTTCAGTATCAAGTATTGAAATGGTTGCATATATGTTATTAGAAAAATTCTTACAAAGAAAAGGAATAAATTTAAGAACTATATATTTACTACATAAAAATATGTTTTATTTATTGGTTGTTGATGAAATATAATCAATATTTAGAATCTAGTTGAATGAAGTAATCGATTGTGAAGCGGTTGTAGCGCCCGAACACAAGCACAAAACCATTCC
>NW_026339859.1:0-441 GCF_001194135.2 Octopus bimaculoides | reverse complement strand
TACATACATACATACATATAAGTAAAATAAAATAAGCAGTTACAAAAACACAAATTCATGTGTTCAGTATTTATATACATCTTAATATCATGTCATTGAAGGTACATCTGATTATAATTCTGAATATTCCACCTGTCTCTGTTCCTCCTCGAAATGATAATTCCTCTTCTATACATGTGGTCCTTCATCCATGAGATATATATTTTCATGGCTGCAAGTAATATTGCTATCATTGTTATATATTAAAATACCTTCCAATACGTTATTGAGCTCTAGTCTGTATACACGTACACACAAATGCAGACACAACACGCTCTATAAATAACCCTGTTAAATGATTTTCACTTACTTTTCTCTTCGTATATCCATCCAATCTTTTATCCATCCATCCATCCATCCATCCATCCATCCATCCATCTGTCCATAATACATACATACATA
>NW_026339858.1:0-213 GCF_001194135.2 Octopus bimaculoides | reverse complement strand
CATACATACATGCATACATACATATATGTTAATAAATTACACAAGTTTCGTCTAATAACCGTTCAGAGTAATTACCGTTTACTGTAACAAACAATTTATTATACACTAAACTGTTATGACATATTTCGTATTTTAATATGACGTTTTCTTTTTACCAACGAAACAAAAAGATAATATCTATCTATCTATCTATCTATCTATCTATCTATCTAT
>NW_026339857.1:138-266 GCF_001194135.2 Octopus bimaculoides | reverse complement strand
GTTGTTGTTTTTTTCGTAAATTCTCCCACATATATATATATATATACACATACATACATACATATATACATATATACTTACATATATATATTTATACCTACATATATATATACATACATACATGTGTA
>NW_026339857.1:0-128 GCF_001194135.2 Octopus bimaculoides | reverse complement strand
ACATGTGTACACACATATAAATATGTATATTTATAAATATACATATATATGCATATACACACATATACATATATGTACACACACACACACATATACACTATGATTTTCCTTATGTCCTGTTGACATCT
>NW_026339856.1:0-267 GCF_001194135.2 Octopus bimaculoides | reverse complement strand
ACTACTACTACTACTACTACTACTACTACTACTACTACTACTACAACTAGGTTAGCATGACAAAAATATACAAACAAGGAAAATGTATTGTTTCTAATGCATTCCTTTAGACAAACAATGGATGTCAAATGGAAACAATCAGTATTGATGGAAAATGGAAGATGGGTTGGGGAGGGGAGGCTGCGGTTAGGAAACTTTTTCTAAACTGTGTTACTCTTTATTATCATTATCATCATTGTCATACTAACTTCCTCTTCATTAGCATCA
>NW_026339855.1:0-264 GCF_001194135.2 Octopus bimaculoides | reverse complement strand
TATTTCATTGGCTTTATCTAGTGTGATGTTGCTACTCTTAACTAATTTTTCTCTTTTCAGGGTTGCTTTGGGACATTTTTCTAATCCAAATTTCATATATATTTCTTTGGTAAATTCATGTACTGTCTGTAGTAGTGTTTCCAGCTCTTTATCATTTCTAGCGTATAATTTTAGGTCATCCATATATAAAAGGTGGCTGACTGTTTTTATTATCATTATGTTTTTTTCTTCTTTCTTCAAATTTTCTTCCATTTCTCGCCGAGT
>NW_026339854.1:0-204 GCF_001194135.2 Octopus bimaculoides | reverse complement strand
TATACATATATATATATGCATGCATGTATGTATGTTTGTATACACACACACATAGAACGCAAATAGATATATGTGTGCGTATAATTATACATATGAATATATTTTATAATGTAACATAGCAATATATTCATACGTATTTTATACATGTATATATGCATAAGAACTGATATATAGGTGGATGGATAGATAGATAGATAGATAGAT
>NW_026339853.1:0-408 GCF_001194135.2 Octopus bimaculoides | reverse complement strand
AATGCAGCTTTCAAAATTTATCTCTTAAAAACATTTAACTCAACGGTAGAGCACTGGTTTCTCAATCAAATACAGAAAAACTGTGAGGTAACCTGTATTCTTTTGTTCATCAGTACACGTATGGTCAAGATACATAAAAATAAACAAGAATCAACCTACCACGATGTAGCCATCACAGTACGATGACTTCTGTCCATAATTATATATCCATGAAAGAGATTTGAATTTATCCGGTTGCATCTCAGTAACATGTGATTATACAGAATAATATTCAGCACTGAATATATTCTAATTATTTAGAATATAATATAGGATAAATTCTTTATAAGAATTTATCAAGTAGAATATATTCAGTGCTGATAAATTTTGAAAGTTGCATTCCCTCGCTTTCAGTAAATATGTTGCTTA
>NW_026339852.1:0-611 GCF_001194135.2 Octopus bimaculoides | reverse complement strand
TATGACCACGAGTCTGCTGCCCTAACCACTGGGCCATTGCGCCTCCACATAGAGCTGGACGTTAAAAAAAAAATAGTGCTGCCCGGGCATCTCTTAGTGCTGAATAGAGGTATGCACGCCTGACAAGGCGTAGGATCTCCACTGCAGAAGGAAGAATAGTTACATCAGCTCAGAGAAGCAACTTCTATGAAGCAGCTTTCAACTATGATCCAGCAGTTAATTTGGCAGATGACACTAAAGTTAACAACTGTAAAGCATGGAAGTGGCCTGGAGAGATACCTGAGCTGTGCTGCTGCGGTGGAAAGGTTAAACTCTCTGCAATGCTCCAGCCTCCAGAACCATTGAAGAAACTGTTGTCATCAACTGATCAAGGTTCTACGCACTTCCAAAACAATACAACGCTGCACTGAAGATGACATTATTCGGAGCCACAAAAGAAATAACTGAGCCAGGATTCATGCAAACTTTCAAGATCCAAGGGCAGATTTATCATCGGATAGGCTCTCTACTACCTCTATCATATGAACCATTGAGTGTTAAAAGTATTAATTTCTGAGAAATACACTAGGATCTATTTTAAAACGGGGGCCACATTTTTCATTAATGTTTTA
>NW_026339851.1:0-311 GCF_001194135.2 Octopus bimaculoides | reverse complement strand
ATTTAACTATCTTGGATGCTTAATTCACAAGAGAATCAAAACTATTTTCTTTCTCACTGATTTTAACTGTCTTTCCTTCACACATTCACATCTTAATATATGCAAGTGTGTGTTATGTTCATACGGGCACTGTAAAGCACTGTGCATACATGCATGTATGCAGAGACATGTACTTTGTGCTTTTTACATATTCTGCCTACTTGGAACATAGGTGTGTTATGTCATCTCGTTCATATTTAACGGGGGGAAAATATATATACATATCTATGTCCACAAGCATATGTATGTATGTATGTATGTATGTATGTATG
>NW_026339849.1:0-900 GCF_001194135.2 Octopus bimaculoides | reverse complement strand
TATATATAAAAGAATATTGCTCCAATTAACGAAATAATTCTTTTTTTAAAATCCTATTTCTGATATCAATTAGTGTTTTAATTATAGAAATAAATACAGTCAGTTGAGCAGGATGATTGTTAATACTTAATTAAACTTAGAAGAGTTGATTCATAATTTTGGGTGCGAGAGAACGCTAGTCTGTCGATCGATTCAAGCAGCGTAAATGCACCGAAAAGGAGTGGAATTGCTTTACGTAATGTTTATGGAACACACTTAAAAGGATCGACCATTTTAAGTTGTTTTGTAATTTAGGATCGGCCATTTTAAACTATTTGCTTTGCTATTCATTTTGTTTGTATATTGAAGGTTTAATTCATTTCTGCTGAAGTACTCTTAACTACCATCAGGAAAGGGGAAATAAGTTAACTGCTTCCTATAAGCTGATTGAATACTGTATGATCTATTTGTTTCTTTCTTATTTTTATCTCGGATTTTAAACGTAGTGCTTGGATAGTAAACTGCAGCAAATAGACGTCTGGTTAAATGGATGGATGGATGGATCTCCGTTGATTTCGACGAGGTGCTACCAGATTCAGATTATAAAACATATTTACTCTTTCGTCTTTTACTTGTCCCGGTCATTGGACTGTGGATATGCTAGAGGTGGCGTGTGAGGGTAGAGTTGAGTTGGGGCTCACCAGTTGAAGGGTTTAATCGAACAAAACGAAAACCAGTATTTTTTTCTATTTTTGAAAGGCATAGTTTTCTTTTTCTGAACTGTTAAGTTACAGGGATGGAAACAAATTAATACTGGTTATCAAACGGTACGTGAGTTGGTCGGGCAGACAAAAAGTAACACACATAATAACTATATATCTATAGATCTCTCTCTCTCTCTCTCTCTCTCTCTCTCTCTAT
>NW_026339848.1:0-364 GCF_001194135.2 Octopus bimaculoides | reverse complement strand
CCATTCAAACACATGGCTGGGAAGTGGTGCCACGCCCGCTGTACTCTCCTGATTTGGCACCAATGGACTTCCATCTCTTTCGATCTCTTTCAAATGCTATGCTCGGAGTTTCATTCAATACTGATGCAGAATTGAGAGCTTGGTTGGATCAATTTTTTGAGTTGAAATCGGGTGATTTCTACCAATGAAATATTGAAAATCTTGTTGAACGTTGGGAAGAAGTTGTAAACAACAAGGGTTAATACATTATTGATTAATTAGTTGTTATTTTTTACTAAACTCTTTAGAAATTTAAATTTAAAAAAATGGTGGGTACTTAGTTGCTAACCCAATATATATACATATATATATATATATATATATA
>NW_026339847.1:0-486 GCF_001194135.2 Octopus bimaculoides | reverse complement strand
TGTCTACATTTTATTTTTCGTTCATCAAAAGAATTAAGTAAATTATTATCGTTATGAAATAATATATTTTTAAATTCATTATTACATAAATTACAAAAGTTATTACCTATATGATAGGATTTAGCTACAAACTATCTCCCATTTTAAAATATAGTTAATATTTTTAGGTTTAAGTTCCCAAATATATTTACTGAGGCCAGTAGAATTAATTAAATTTCTATTCTTAAATGAGTGCATATGTTGAGCTAATCTTAATGTAATTATATTAGAAGTCGAACCTATATAAATCTTATTTAAATTATAACCATTATGTTTATCTTCATTCAATAATTTCACTATACATTTATACACTACATCTTTCAAATTACATTTATTATTAAAATTACATTTAGTTTTATCTCAACATGTACAATTAATTATATCCTGCTCAACATTGTTACTATTAAAATTAATATTAGAATAATTATTAAATTTAAATTTGTAGTA
>NW_026339846.1:0-247 GCF_001194135.2 Octopus bimaculoides | reverse complement strand
TATGTATGTATGTATGTATGTATGAATGTATGTATGTATGTATGCATGCAAGTATGTTTGTATGTATGTATGTATGTATGTGCATGCGTGTGTGCATGCATGCATGTACGTATGTATGCATGTAATCGTATGTATGTATGTATGTATGTATGCAAGCCGCTAATTGTAGTATTCATAATTTGCAGAAGGAATATGCGAAAATTCTTGGTTATGCACACGAAGATACACACACACACACACACACACA
>NW_026339845.1:0-855 GCF_001194135.2 Octopus bimaculoides | reverse complement strand
TGTGCATGTGTGTGTGTGTGTGTGTGTACATTTGTTTTGACATCATGTGATGATTGTAAATGAGATCACCCATACACCAAGGGATGTTCTTTGTTTCAAGCCTTCTGTAAAAAAAACATGTCTGGTCATGGGGAAATATCACCTCACTTGGAAACAGGCAAGAGTTGATGACAGGAAGAGCATCCAGCCATAGAAAATCTGCCTCAACAAATTCCATCTAAATCATGCGAGCATGGAAAACTAAACAATAAATGATGAGCTAAATCTAATGTTCCTAGTGTAAACAGTTGTATATGGCTTCAGAAACTTCCAGAAGTTTTCAAATTATCAAATATTCGTCAGATAGATACAGTTAGTGTGATAGAATAAACAGAGAGCCGCAATGTAAAACAACTTGCTTAATTGAATTCCGTTATTTACTATATTTCACATCTCATATCATAAAGCTGACAGACTAAATACTGTTAATTAACAGATATTTATAATGAAGAACTTAGACAAGAGTGTGAAACGTAATGTATTGGATATGAGGTGGGAAACGTAGAGAAGGAGACAGAAGAAGGAAGAATATTCCAGAATTAAGTGTAAATATCATAAACAGTATACATTCAGCATCTTAACTACACTATGTACATAGAATGGAGGCATGTAGCGAAGTGGTTAGGAGATTACAAGATTGTGAGTTCAATTCCCTGACTGGGTGGTGAGATGTGTTTTTGAATGCAACACTTTATTTCATGTTGTGTGTGTATATGTATGTATATGTATGTGCATGCGTGTGCATGTGTGTGTATGTGTGTGTGTGAGAACACTATGTGACCAACAACAAAGTCCTAGAAAGAGCTAACAGTCAAT
>NW_026339844.1:0-270 GCF_001194135.2 Octopus bimaculoides | reverse complement strand
CTCACAAGGCTTTTGTCGGCCCGAGGCTATAGCAGAAGACACTTGCCCAAAGTGCCCCGCAGTGGAACTGAACCCAGAACCATGTGGTTGGGAAGCAAGCTACTTACCACACAGTTATGCCTACGTCCACGGCTGTAGAGAAGTAAAATTTATTTAAATTTCAAAAGCTATAAGTGAAAGTTGAAGAGGAAGAATAGAGCTACAAAGAACCGCTATAAAACACTACGATAAAAATAGTTTTCGTGTTAATTCAAATAACATCGGAAAAAA
>NW_026339843.1:0-553 GCF_001194135.2 Octopus bimaculoides | reverse complement strand
AATACATAGGTACATACATACATACATACATACATACATACATACATACGTATACGACTTGACCGAACACCCGCCTGCGGATCTCTTCAGTTTGGCTCAGTTTGGCTCACAGATTTTTTCACTATTTTTAACTAAACAGTTTGAAACTTCGTATTCCGGTGTAATTTCTCACGGCGAACACGGTTTACTTTCGACAATGTTGACAAAATTTCGTATTTTAGAAGTTACTTCGTGTTAAAGTTGTCGTATTTGGGTAATTTCAACCAATCAGCGACAGAGGCAGTAAGCAACAATAAAATAGAACAGAGTGGCGACATTTAGTAGAGATACTCTGGAAGTTGTTGCTTTTCGATTACTATCGCAAACGGCAGTAGCTTTCTGCAGCTGAACACACGTCGTTGATTGGTTAAAATTACCCAAATACGACAACTTTAACACGAAGTAACTTCTAAAATACGAAATTTTGTCAAAAATATTAAAAGTAAACCGTTCAGCGTGTTCAACGTGAGAAATTACACCAGTATACGAAGTTTTAAACTGTTTAGTTAAAAAA
>NW_026339842.1:0-736 GCF_001194135.2 Octopus bimaculoides | reverse complement strand
AGTTTGATCTGCAGAGGTCATTATTATTATTATTCAGATTAACACCAGCACGATTTTCACTACGGTATTAGGGTTACGGTTTTTGGGTCAGGGTTATGGTTTATGGGTCAGGGTTAAGGTTTTGGGGTCAGGGTTATGGTTTATGGGTCAGGGTTAAGGTTTTTGGGTCAGGGTTAGGGTTACGATGAGGGTTAGTGTTACGGTTTTAGGGTTTTACAGTTAGGGTTACGTAATCATGCGGGTGTTAATCTGAAAAATTACCGAAATGTGTAAACTACCGACCCTGCCATCTATTATAACTTTTGTTGTTCTGTTTCATATGTACATAGATTATGCCTCCAAACAAGAGAGTTTGCTGGTGAAAGAAAGCAACCGGTTTAAAAAGACAGCAACAGACTGCAGCAATTCACCACATTCCAGAAGCTACTTTGAACATAATGCAAAATGGTGCATCATCATCTACTGCCCAATCTGATAGAATTCTGGCAGAACTGTGTAGCAACAGATCGCCAGCAATTGCTTCATCAGAAATTGCCATCCTAGCTCCTGCGAAAAGGAATTAACCTGCTATGTATAAGCAAGGCAGCGCAAAGAGTTGTTTTGCACAAGCATTTCTATAGCCAATTAGACGGATGAAATTTACGTACACTTAATAATGTTACACAAAACAGCCTTCAGACTTCAGACTATTAATTTCGTCTTTTGAATTATGAACATATTTACATCATAAGGGTTT
>NW_026339841.1:0-234 GCF_001194135.2 Octopus bimaculoides | reverse complement strand
TATCTATCTGTCTATCGATCGGGCTGTGTGTATTTCCGTATCTTCTCGACGTCGAGAAAACTTGAATCAAAATTAAGATACAGTTTCAGCAGATTTTAATTCTGAATCTGTTGTTTTTATACATGTGTGTCCGCATGTGTGTATGCGTGTGTGTGTGTACGCGTGTATATGTCTACGTATATATGTATGTATGCCTGTAGATATATATATATATATATATATATATATATATAT
>NW_026339839.1:0-439 GCF_001194135.2 Octopus bimaculoides | reverse complement strand
TATTATTATTATTATTATTATTATTATTATTATTATTATTATAGATAGCTGCAAATGTCATTATGGTGTAGTGCTGTACCGTCCCCTAGAAGCTCGGGCACATTCTACTATAGTAATACACACTACAATAACACGCACTAGCACATGTCTGCAGTATTGTTCTGTTTTTCATTTGTTCTGCTAGTCTCGAGTTTAAGGTCGAACTACCCTTTCTTGTCAAGTATGTCAGCGAAACTGTTCTATGCCTTTCAGAGTTTTCTGAACTTTGTTTTAGAATGGGATTCGCCAATCAGAAAACCAATGGAAAGTTACTGTTGTTGTTGATGATGCTGAAAGTAAACTTGCAGACAAAGCAGTAAAAACAAAAATGTATATTTTGCCTTTAATGAATCTTATTTCTTTATTGCCCACAAGGGGCTAAACATAGAGGAGACAAACA
>NW_026339838.1:147-411 GCF_001194135.2 Octopus bimaculoides | reverse complement strand
AGAGATTTGATAGCTATTTCTAGCAGGTTCACTGACCTCATACAGATTCTCATTGGTTTTTTTTTCTTCTTTTTTTGAAATTTACTAAAACATGCAATTTATTATTATTATTCTACTAAGGCCAACTTTACTGTTCATCCTTTCAGGGTTGATGTAATTGACTATCCCCCTCCCCCAGAATTTCAGGCTTGGTGCCTATGATAGAAAGGATTATTGTTATTATTATTACTAACAATAAGATGAGTGTGACTGTTATCGAATGAA
>NW_026339838.1:0-137 GCF_001194135.2 Octopus bimaculoides | reverse complement strand
AACAATATTTCGACATCTCATGTGTCTTCCACAAGTTCAAAATAAACATCCCAATATACTTCATTTTGGTAATGTAAATATTACCAAAATGAAGTAGATTGGGATGTTTATTTTGAACTTGTGGAAGACACACAAGA
>NW_026339837.1:0-223 GCF_001194135.2 Octopus bimaculoides | reverse complement strand
CTTTTTAGCTCGGGGTACCAATTGTAGTATTATTGGTCGCAGTTCAGATTGTCGGCTGCAGTCGTTCTTCATTCGGGGTCACCTATTATAGGAAAGTGGTTATACACCATTAGGTGTACACCCGCTTTCCTATATTAAATTCAAAATAACAACGAAACACAGAACTCTGAATCATCAACACAACAATATTTATTTACCGAGGAAATAGGCATGATTGCTGAGA
>NW_026339836.1:0-309 GCF_001194135.2 Octopus bimaculoides | reverse complement strand
ACGACCCTCCATGTTTGTTTTCGTTCAGTTTCCTTGTATGTCTCCACTGTTCCGTTTTTGTTCCCAACGTAACCCCTCCCCACAACAAAACCCAAAATTTATTATGAGAGATATGGGAGCAACTGTCTTCAAAGACCCATATTGTCGTTGAATGCTCGAAATTAGGAGTAGATAGACAGCCGACAATTGATGAAGGGTTGTTCTTTGTGTTACTTATCCTGTTTTCAATTTTCTCTCTCTTTGTTTGCGTATTTAACTCACTTGATTTCGTATTTCATGTTGTTTACAGTTGGTAACGTCATGTACCTA
>NW_026339835.1:21866-22916 GCF_001194135.2 Octopus bimaculoides | reverse complement strand
ATTTTGACTTGTTATCACAGAAGATATCGCCGGCTTTCCTCTTCGCTATGTTGCCAATGTAAGAATGGTTAAGAAAATAGCTACTCTTGATACTGTTGCTGGCGGGGGTGGTGTATACGGAACTGTTGTTGAAGTCATCGTTTTTCTTTACGTTAATATCAGTTGGTTGACTGTTGGCTAAAAGTGCCGTAGATGTTTCGCCAGCATCTGCGGGAGATAATGGTGTTTTTGTTGCTGTTGTTGTGTCATGCGCTTGAAAATTCTGAGAATGGTTCCTGTATCGATCCAGTGATGTGTTGAGATGTTGGGCAGCAAAGTTAACAAGTTCAAGCACCAAGATGATTTTTGTTTTGAAGTTTGGAGAAATGTTTTAAAATTTGTGGTAGTCGGCAATTTGTTTCATTTATTTAAAATTTTGTATTTTTCCATTCCGTAGGGAAAAAGATATGAAAAAGAAGAAATCAAAAAACAAAATGAGTAAGAGAGAAAAAGAAAGATAGAAATAATCATTTCTTATTTTGACACAAGGCCAGCAGTTTCAAGGAAGGAGTTAAACCAATTACATTGGCCCCAGGACTGAACTAGTACTTATTTTATTGACCAGCAATAGAGTGAAAGCAAACTTACCCTTGGCAGTATTTGAACTCAGAATGTAAAGACCGAACGAAATCTCACTAAACTTTTTGTCCGGTGTATCGATGATTTTACCAGTTTAACACCTTAAGAAAGACAAAAATATTAGTTTCAAGTGTTGGAACAGGGCCAACAAGTTCAGAGAAGGGGGTAAGTTGATTACATTAACCCCAGTGTTCAACTGGTCCTTATTTCATCAACCCCGAAAGGATGAAAGGCAAAGTCGACCTCAGTGGAATTTGAAATCAGAACGTAGAGATGAGCTAACGATTCTAACAGCTTGCTCCTCATCCATACGCATTCTTTAAGCTGCCGTCTTCATCCATACGCATTCTTTAAGCTGCCGTCTTCATCCATACCCATTCTTTAAGCTGCCGTCTTCATCCATACCCATTCTTTAAGCTGCCGTCTTCATCC
>NW_026339835.1:20296-21402 GCF_001194135.2 Octopus bimaculoides | reverse complement strand
AGCTGCCGTCTTCATCCATACCCATTCTTTAAGCTGCCGTCTTCATCCATACCCATTCTTTAAGCTGCCGTCTTCATCCATACCCATTCTTTTAGCTGCCGTCTTCATCCATACCCATTCTTTAAGCTGCCGTCTTCATCCACACGCATTCTTTAAGCTGCTGTTCTCATCGATACGTTTTCTTTATGAAGCTGTCCTCATTCATACGAACACAGGTACAAATTGTGTTAGGTATGTAGCAGTAATGGGGTTATTTTCTTATTCATTTGGCTCATTGAGGTGGATGGGAAGAAGATTGTTTGCAAAGAAATGAAGAGATAAGAACTATTGAGGCTGTCTGAGTGTGTGTGGCTGAATAATTAGACTTAGGCCATGGTACAGGTAACGTAACACCAACCTTTATTTGCGCAGATATATCACGGTCCCGATCGTCAGGTGATCAGAGGGGCAGGTGTTATAAGTTTCTTCTGCGTACGACTTGAATAATATATGACAGTGACTTCATTAACAGTAATGCTATACGTTCTGAGTTCAAATCCCACCGAATTTGACTTTGCCTTTTATCTACATGGGGTCGATGAAATAAGCACCAGTTGTGTACTGGGATCGATATAATCAACTAGTCCCTTACTCTATAATTTCAGGCCTTGTGTCTATAATACAAAGGATTATTGGCAGAATCGTTAGCTAGCCGGTCGATATGCTTAGCAGTATTTCGTCCGTCTCTGCGCTCTGAGTTCAAATTCCGGCGAATTCGACTTTGCCTTTCATCCTTTCGGGGTCGATAAATTAACTCCTCCCGCCCAAATTTCAGGCCTTGTGCCTTTAGCAGAAAGGATTATTATTATTATTGTTGTTGCTGTTGTTGTTGTTGTTGTTGTTGTTGCTGTAATAATAATAATAATAATAATAATGATAATAATAATAATAATAATAATAATAATAATAATAATGATAATAACAATAATAATTATCATTATTATTTAATTAATTAATTAATTAAGGCGGTGAGCTGGCAGAGTCGTTTGCAAACCGGACAAAATGCTTAGCGGCATTTCGTTCGTTTTCACGCTCTGAGTTCAAATTCCGCCGAGGTCCGCTTTGCC
>NW_026339835.1:15832-18373 GCF_001194135.2 Octopus bimaculoides | reverse complement strand
GTGTGTGTGTGTGTGTGTGTGTGTGTGTGTGTGTGTGTGTGTGTGTGTGTGTGTGTGTGTGTGCATCTGTGTGTGTGCGTGGGAGTGTTTTGTGTGAATGTGGGAGTGTGTGTATACGTGAGTGTGTGTGTGTCTCTCTGTGTGTATACGTGAGTGTGTTGTTTTAAATACCCATTGTGGTGTGTGTGTGTGTGTGTGTAAGTAACCGTATGTGTGTGTGACGGTTCATATGTATATGTATGTCTGTATGTGTACGTATGTTTATTTGTGTTGTGTGTTGGTGGGGGTGTTATATGTGTGTACGTGAGTTTGTGTGTGTCTCTAAGTATGTTTGTGTTTGAGTTGTCATTGTGGTGCGTGTGTGTGTGAGGGAGCAACTGTATGTGTGTGCATGAGGGTGTATGTGTGTGCATGTGTGTTCCGTGTATGTTGGTACTGGGTATGCGTTTGTATGTGTGTGTATATGAATATGTATATAGGTAATCTCCACATAATTAAATCAATGGCTAACTAGCCCAATTGACTTGCTTCTTGTGTTTGTTTCTCCATTCTCCACATAATTATATATACATGTATACACTCATACACACACACACACACACACACACACACACACACACACACACACACATATATATATATATATATACATATATATATACATATGTATATATATATATACATATATGTATATATGCACACAGTTTCCATCTATCAAATCTACTCACCAAACAACTTGCCATGCAGTGGAACTGATCCCCAAACTCCAGAGCTACAAGCTTGTAAAGACAAACTTCTAAACCATACAGACGTGGGCTTGTCTGTACTAATTTGCTGATAACAGTGAACACTATCTAACTGGGTCCGTTATTATTCATTATGTTGACGATAAGAAGCAGTGTCCTTAGATAAGAATAACCGAACAATAGTACATGATTGCTCATAGATTTATTATTCCAAATAATTTATGTATTACACATGTACGACAAATATATATATTTAGAAATAATACATTTCTAAATCCCTCAGAGAGATTTATGCAGTAGTGATACGATGAAGTAGCTGTCTCCCCCTTGTAAGCATAAGGACACAGGAAATGTGTCTAGGCCGACAGGAAGCAGTGCAGCTTCATAGGTCTAACCAACATTAGTATTAGTCCCTTCAGGGGACTGTCACATTAAGTCGACAGCATACAACTACTTCATCGTATCACTTCTGCGTAAATCTCCTGTATTGGTTTGGGGACGTATGGCTCGTGGTCCTATCTTTGGATGAATGTTAAAGCCAATGTTGAGGTCGTTTGGGCAATGCTGGTGGTATATTTTCTACATCGTGCAAATATTAAAGGGAGAAGTTATCCTACCGGATTATCTCTCAAATATAGGCATAGGTGTAGCTGTGTGATAATAAGCTTGCTTCCAAGCCACATAGTTCTGGTTCAATCCCATCGTGTGACGTTTTGGGCGAGTGTCTTGAGTCTGGGACCGAAGTCTTGTTTGTTGATGTGGTAGATGAGAAGTAAAAGAAGTTCATCATATGTGTGTGTATGTGTGTGTGTTTGACAACCGGTGTTGGTGTGTTTGCATCCCCGTAACCTAGTAGTTCAGCATAAAGGGTCAATAGAATAAGTACTAAGATTTAGGTTTTCAAGAAATAAATGTTGGGGGTCACGCGCGCGCGCACACACACACATACATGTACGACAGGTTTCTTTGAAACAAATCTACCCACAATACTTTGGCTGGCTCAAGGCTATGATAGAAGACAGTTGCCCAAGTTGCTACGCAGTAGACTGAACCTGGAACCACTTGGCTGGGAAGCAAACTTCTTACCACACAGCCATCTCTCTATATAATCTATAACTAAAGAGGTTATGAAGTACTACACTTGTTTCAAAAGCCCAACGGACGTATCTTATGTAACATCATGAATGTCCTCCAAGGTGGCTGATTGGTCCTCTGGGAGTCAAGATTTGAAACCTCTGGATTACAAACTGGATTCTGATAAGCCACATGGGAATTTGTATTGTTTTAAGCGCGCTTTTGTTGCAACGACGAATTTTCCAGTTAATGTTATGCGTACTGCAGCAGATAAAAGATCGGAGCATTTGAAGCATTGTACTGACAACAGATGAGATTATTTTAAATGAATTTTGTGAACTTATTCTTTTGTTCAGCCCACAAATAAAAGGTCAAAGGTCATGTGAGTAAGATCATTTATCATCCTGAAAATCAAGTTTGTTTTTGCAACCGTATTCATGGCTACATTATGGATGTATGTATGCATGTGTGTATGTATGTGTGTATGTATGTATGTGTGTATGTATGTGTGTGTGTGTGTATGTATGCATTTATGAACGTATTATCTCTGTATGTCATTATTCAGTTTATTTCAAGATTTCTTGCCAATAAAGAGCCGGTCTCTAACATAGATCCAAGGCTCCTTCATGGAAATTTCAACATCAACAGGGTATTTTGTATGTCTGTCTGTATGTATGTACGTATGCAAATTTGTATGTACGTATGCAAATTTGTATGTACG
>NW_026339835.1:13830-15764 GCF_001194135.2 Octopus bimaculoides | reverse complement strand
TTTCTGAAGATTGGTATCTAGGCAGTGTGTTACATATCCCCAGAGCCCCAGTAATTACAGGTATAAACCTGAACTTGCAATCTGGATAGACTAACTGCAGATTTCTCAATAGTTCAGTGTAGGTGTTCTCTTTTTCACTGATCTTCAGCTTTATGTTAACATCCGCTGGGCAGCTAATTTCCACAACTGTACACAGTTTCTGTGAATGTATGTATGTATGTATGTATGTATGTATGTATGTATGTATTATTTTTATGTATGTATTCTCATGTATATAATTGCATGTCTAGACATGCTCGTATACACTGAAATGATAAGCTTTTTACAGTTCCAGTGAAGGCCTGGATCCGTAGTCCTCAATTTAGCTTTCCCCTTTCTGGTTTTGAGAAACCTAATTTCTCAAGATTAGTATCTAGGCAGTGTGTTACATATCCCAGGGCCCCAATAATTACAGGTATAAACCTGAACTTGTAATCTGGATAAAGTAGCTGTTGATTTCTCAATAGTTCAGCATAGGTATTCTCGTTTTCACTGGTATGTATGTATATATATATATGTATGTATGTATGTTTGTATGTATGTATGTATGTATGTATGTATGTATGTATGTATGTCTCTTCTATTTTTTTAATTATTATAAATCTTCCACTGAGGAGGGAGCCAGTTTCCAACAATGATACCAGGCTCCATCTCTGTGATGTAATTAACACAGACAAATTCACATTTGGAACTTGAGAAAAGTCTTGCATATTTTTACCATTCCACTCACAGATTGCACTTGTAATGTACGAATCAGACGGTTGATTTCTTTTTCTGAATATCCCAGTTTATCCAGATTTTCCTTTAAGCATTTATTAACAAAATCTATTGCTCCAATTATTGGTATGACTATGAATTCATCGTCTGGATATAGAAGCTGGAGGTTTCGAAGCAGTTGTTCATAGATAACCGCTTTTCAAAGAGATATTTATATCCGCAGGGCCTCTATGATGGTACATACCTTTGCCCCTCTGTCCCAAACAACAATATCCGGCCTGTTAATCTTACATTTGGCAGAAGTTTTGATGGGAATATTCCACCAGTATTCCTTGAGTGGGTGTTTATGAATGTATTCCAGAACAGAGGGATTTTCAAAGTTTATTTCAGAACATTGTAAATTGTTTTAGCAACAACATCATGTCGCACAGGGAGATAGTACCATGACAACATTTTACGACGGCTGCTAATCACATGCGTAATGTCTTCCATAGAAACACGACAGTTGCACCTTGGGATTACAAGAGCATCACAGTCTCACCTGTTCACCAGGTACCTTGTGGCAATCTCCTGTTCCTGGATTGTAAACACACAGCCTTCAAAGTGTGATGTGATGTAGCAGCCTTGTGTCCAAGAGAGGCTGTGCTTCGTGTCAATTCTACTGTCTTCTTCAAGCTTCCTGGCAACAAACCCATGCATAGAGTGCTTTCCATCCAGGTCTTCTCTGGAATAAGAGAGCCCAGCTGTTTTTGGGGCTGTGTTTCTTGAGGAGTTAACTGCCAACTCGTACAATGTTACTCACTTCACTTTAAAGCCCTGCATTTATATACAGGGTGTCCACAAGGTCTGGGTACATGGAGTAAATAAAATCATAGCATTAACAATCTATATATATAAAAATGAGAATGTGTGTCTGTCTGTCTGCCTGTCTGTGTGAATCCCTAAAACTCGAGAACTACGCAACCAATTTCATTCAAATTTTACACATGCCTTACTTAGGGTTCCAGTTGTGTTTTAGTCAAAAAAAAAAATTTAACTTCTTGCAGAGTTCGAGCCCACGGCAACATAATATCTCCTCCACTATTTAAGTATTACGTGTCAAAAGTGAAACAAAAACACTCATGTCAAATACTTTCACTTTAAAAATGAAACTATTCCACTAACTGAAACAATCACAT
>NW_026339835.1:13417-13820 GCF_001194135.2 Octopus bimaculoides | reverse complement strand
GTTGAGGGTTGCGTAGTCTAGACAGTGTTTTTAGATTTCATTATTCTCTTTAACCCGGGCAAAGCCGGGTATTTCTGCTAGTTAAATATAAGAAATAATAATTTCTTAAAGTATGTGTTAATCCCCATGTACCCAGACTTTGTGAACACTCTGTATTTATTTCTGTTGCTGTTGTTAAGTAGGTGTTGCATGAGTGATACCATATGGCATTTGTATGTATGTATGTTTATATGTATATTGATATGTATGTATGTTCACATATATGTATGCATGTATGCATGTATGTATGTGTGTATATATGTATGTACATATGCATGTATGTGTGTATGTATGTACATATGTTCACATGTATGTATGTACGTACATATGTATGTGTGTATGTATGTATATATATATATATATA
>NW_026339835.1:11523-13407 GCF_001194135.2 Octopus bimaculoides | reverse complement strand
ATCCCTGACTCAGTCGCAAAGTTGTAAAAGAAGGAATCATATTTAACCATCATGCTTCAAATCTCCAAACCAACTTGCAGACATTTTGTAGTCCCAGATATTGTGATCATTTGTAACAGATGAATTAAGGAGTTGCATTCTATTCCCAAGACCCCAAGTTGAGCCAAACTTTGCTCCAGTTGGGTCGGTATGTATCCTGCTATTTCAGTAATAATAGGTATCAAGCTGAGACTTGAATATATGTATGTATGCAGTTGTGGACTGGGTCTAGAAATATTGGTTGCCAGGAGACTAAGGGGGCCCACCCACAACTACAAGAAGGCCCACCTGCAACCATAAGGGGGCCCCACCCACAACTACAATGCTATCATTTACTTTTTTTTTTTTTTTTTTGTTAAAAGTATTCTTTTCAACTGTCTACGAACACAGCCTGTCTGAAATGATTAATGCATTCTTCCAGGAGTGAATAAAAAATTCTCAAACTTGAGGGGATGGGACCCTTAGATACTAACACAGGCCCCCATATATGTATTCTAATGGCACAGGGGCCCATTTGCCATTGGGCAAGCTGGCAACCTGAACTGTCTGCTGCTGTATGTATGTATGGATATATGTATGTACACTCGCATAGCTAGAGTATGTGCTGCCCGGGGGGGCGGGGGCTTCTATTTGTGGCTTTTTGGCCCCGCATAGAACACATGTTGCCTACAGCAGACCCATTAAAAGTGGTGCCCCATTGAAAGTGCCACCTGGGGCAGACTGCCCCTACCTCCCCCACCAGCTATATTAGTGTGTATGTATGTATGTATGTATGTATGTATGTATGTATGTATGAATGTATGTATGCATGTATGTATGTATGTATGTATGCATGTATGTATGTATGAATGAATGTATGTATACCAGGCAGTCATTGTTCAGTTTTATTTCAAGATTTCTTGCCAATAGAGAAAGAGCCGGTTTCTAACCTAGATCTAAGGTCCCTTCATTGGAGCTCCAACATCAACAACAGCGTATATATGTATGTACGTATTTAATGTATGTATGTATTTAACCCTTTAGTGTTCCGATTATTCTATCAAACATAATGCTTATTAATTCACATTGATTTGAATTAATCATGCATTATCTCATATCTTCAAGATCTTGATGGTGTAACTACTTAATGTAGAATTAACATTGTAGGGTAGGTGTTAGAATCTGGATCTGGTCAGTTTGAACATAAAACAGATTAAATATTTTGGCCGGATATGGCCGGTTTAAATACTAAAGGGTTAATGTATGTATGTATGTATGTATGTGTGTAGATTTTTATGTTTTATTTTATGTATACATAATCCCATGTACATAGCTGCATGTCTCGACATGCTCATATATACTTAAATGATAAATTTCTGGTTTCACAGATTTTTATGTGTGTATGTATGTATATACATACATATGTATGTACGTGCATACGTATGTATGTTGATATGTATGTTTGAATGTATGTATGTTTTTATATATGTACGTATATAAGTATGTATGTATCAATGAACGAGCCACATGGGCAATTCTGTACATAGCAGTCAGGTTTGCCAAAAATAACAGCCAATCCCTCAAATCTTCACACCATACCATGTATTGTCTGATGTATGTAACGTATGCATAAATATGTATGCTTGTAAATATGTATGTGATACACATATGTAGATATGATGTATATATGTGTATATATGCCTGTTGAAAGCTCAGAGAAAGAACAATGAAAATTAAAAAAAAAAAGAATAAAGAACATAAATATATGTTACACACCTTGGATTATATAATCCCTAATGAGGATACGACTTTCCCGAATTAACTGTATCTATATTATACATATATATATATATATATATATATATA
>NW_026339835.1:7587-8306 GCF_001194135.2 Octopus bimaculoides | reverse complement strand
ATACGTAAGTATATATATAATATATGCATATGTATTTTTTTACTTGTTTCAGTTATTTGACTGCGGCCATGCTGGAGAACCGCCTTCAGTCGAATCAAGTGAACCCCAGGACTTATTCTTTGTAAGCCTAGTACTTATTCTATCGGTATTTTTTGCCGAACCACTAAGTTACGGTGACCTAAACACACCAACATCGGTTGTCAGGCGTTGTTGGGAGCGGGGGACAAACACAGATACACAACATATACACACACACATAACGACGGGCTTCTTTCAGTTTCCGTCTACCAAATCCACTCACAAGGCTTTGGTCGACCCGAGGCTATACTAGAAGACACTTCCACAAGGTGCCACGCAGTGGGACTGAACCTGGAACCGTGTGGTTGGAAAGCAAGCTTCTTTATTTCATAAAAATTCGCCATACGGCGTTACATAGAGGGGACAAACAAAAACAAACAATCATAAAAAGCTACGGGCTGGACATGGACATTCATGAATGAAGATGAATACTCAAGAAAGAATGAAAGCTTCTTACCACAGAGTCACCCCTGTGCCCCTGTATGTACAAATATTTATTGTATACTAGCAGAAATACCCGGCTTTGCTCGGGTTAAAGAGAATAATGAAATCTAAAAACGCCGTCTAGACTACGCAACACTCAACTGTTAGTAGCTACGATACCATATTTCTACATTAATAACTCTCCAATCCATGCCAGC
>NW_026339835.1:2414-4193 GCF_001194135.2 Octopus bimaculoides | reverse complement strand
TGTGTGTGTGTGTGTGTGTGTGTGTGTGTGTATTATTTCATTCTTTTACTTGTTTCACTCATTTGACTGCAGCCATGCTGGAGCACCGCTGTTTTTCTTTTAGTCAAACAAATCGACCCAAGGACTTATTCTTTGTAAGCCTAGTACTTATTCTATCGGTTTCTTTTGCCGAACCACTAAGTTACGGGTACGTAAACACACCAACATCGGTCGTCAAGCGATGGTGGAGGGATAAACACAGACACACAATTACATACATACATACATACATACATACAAACATACATACATGACATTTGAATTCAAAACTTGAATATGTAGACAGAGGTTGACACATTTCTCTTGCCTAAAATTTAGGGGAGGGGGCCAGTCGATTACATCGACTCCAGTACTCAACTGGTACTTAATTTATCGACCCCAAAAGGATGAAAGGCAAAGTCGACCTCGAAGGAATTTGAATTCAGAACGTGGCATGGCGACAGACGAAATACTGTTAAGCATTTCCCCCGGTGTACTCAACTGGTACTTCCAAGTTTGCCACCTTAAAAGATGGGCTACGGTAAATATTCTGCTCAAAACCACAGATCCTGCTTGTTAGTTACTTGCCCTTAGCCAGTTGAGCATGTCCCTTGGTGGCTGACGATATGTGCATCTCTGATCACGAGTAGAAGTAGTGGGGGAGCATCATAGCCATGGGTTGAGAGGAATTCTTTGGGGCTTGGATAATTCACTTTTGGAAACATGGATATTTCGTTCGACATCCTCAAACAACCTTTATTCAAGGACCTTTTGAGCGGGATGGGCTGGCTGCTCAACCTGAAGAAAATTCTAACTGGGCCTCACCTGCAAGGCCATGCGCTGTTTATCTTGATATAAGATCACCATGTCGCGTACATATGGTTGTGATGCACGTGCCTGGTGTACCCTTATCAGACGGGTAGTCATGATGGGTACACTGGGCTTCATATGTATATTTTACCCCAGTATCATTTTAATGGCCTGCACTGCCCTCTCACTCAATAATAATAATAATAATAATAATAATAATAATAATAATAATAATAATAATAATAATAATAATAATAATAATAGAAAAGACGAAGAGCGTGATGCGATTGCAATTGATATTTCATTGGTTGAACGATATTTCTACAGTAAGCCAGTCTTTGTCGTGTTCAAAATAGAAAGTGATAAAAATTCAAAATTTTAGAAATTCAAATCTGAAGTATGAATGAGAGCAACCAGCGTCCACACGTTGATGGAATGACATCGTCTCAGTTTTTAAGTTTCAATTTTATAACAGGCGAAAAGAAAAGTATAGAAAGGAAGAGAAAAAAAAAAGGAAAGGGTTTGCCTCTCTTGCAGCTGTTTTTCAAGGTACAGCGTGCAGATACTCCAATGTTCGTTTTCTTGGGGTCAGAAAATAGAGATCAATAGATCTCTTATGTTTTTATTCCGTCTAAAGGCTACAATACGCGGTTGAGAAAATATCTGTTTGAAACGAAGATACTTTCCTGCAACATGCTGGTGACTTTTATGCAACACTTTTGAAATACCAGCAAAATTTCGGTGTCAATTAATCACTAAAAGAATTCTGTCACATATTGCATTGTGTTTGCTAAAATTATACTTGAAGGTTTGACTTTCTTTGCTAATCTTAGCTATATCGTCTGCTATTTCCTTTAACCGTGATTCACTGTAATCGCGTTTGACATAATGGTGTTCACCATTAAAACACACTAATCTAATTATACGTATTTATCTACATTTATTATATAT
>NW_026339835.1:0-1818 GCF_001194135.2 Octopus bimaculoides | reverse complement strand
ATATATATATATATATATATATATAAGCAGATGCATGGAAAATGCATACACACACACACACACGTGTGCCAACCAAATGTCCACACACAAACATGCATTGTTTGAAAAAGACTGCTTAAAAACATAACTTCGAAAATATTGTTTGGATAACAAAGCAACATTGTGAGGTGAATTCTTAGAGTGACCTCGCTTGTATGAAGTTTTAGACGTTTGAATTAGTTGTACAGCAGACAGAAAGGAAATGAAATATCTCAGCCATTTATTGTTTGTGTCACCTTCACTTACGAAAAATTCTGTTTTGAAAGGGGATATTAATACAAGTGTTTTCTTCGTTACTTTTTTATATATTGTGGTTCTTCTGTCTTGTCTTATATTTTTTATATATATGTCTTATATTTTTTACATTGTGGTTCTTCTGCGTCCAGGCTGGGGATACTGCCTAGAAGGGGGTTTTAGTTGAATGAGTCAATCAGCACCGGTACTTAATGTTCCTTTTTTGTTTTGTTTTTTAAAGCCTGGTACTGAATTTATTGGTGTCTTTTGCTGAACTGTTAATTTATGGTGATATAAACACACCTGCACCGGTTGTCAAGTGGTGGTGGTGGAGGACAAACACAGACACAAAGATGCACAAGTACGAACACACATACACATACTCACACACACTGTTGAATAAGTCATTAACTTTGGATATCCTTGTTGCTTATTTTGATATATATATATCAAAGGAGGAGGAGAAGGAGGAGGAGAAGAAGAAGAAAAAGAAGAAGAAAAAGAAGAAGAAGAAGAAGAAGAAGAAGATCGAAAGATACCTTAGGAATGAGAACCCAGGTTTAAAATTTCCCCAAGACACCTGATGAAGGCTGGAGGGTATATCAGCCGAAACGTTGTGTTAATAACAAACAAGATGAGGACAAATATCCGTCAAATGTAAATGATGTAAATAATGTAAATGTGACTATTATTGTGTTGAAATTAATGTATGCAATATTTCACAGCTCTAGCACAACTCCTTCTTATTAAGCCTATGAACTTTTCAGCCCACTCCCGCACAGTAGAAAGAAAGAAAGAATGATCAGATAGACAAACAATTGGCATCATTTTCATGGACTTCAACAATGGATCTGCTAGCCATTGAAGTCTTCTACTAAGGATCTACTTTAATGTTTTTCAACCTGAAGATGGAACAGTCCGTTACTGTATAAAAAGTCTGTAGCTGTCCACTGAGAAATTCACCATGTGTGCACCTATGCTTGAAACAGCTGTAAAGGACAATCTCTCTTCTGACAACTCTACTGTAACAAACGTGCAAATATGTTTAAATATTCCATGCTCTGAGCTGATATCAACTGTTTGCCTGTGCATTCTTTTTTTCTACTCTACATGTACACACACAATGGTAAACCACTATTATCCATTCATTGCCAAACAGCTCCTGCTACATTTTCGATTGGTCACACACCATTCAAGCCAGAAATTTAAGTGAAGTGTTAAGTCGACCTGAGCTCATTATTATGCACACCCATTACATTACGTCATCACACACAATTGTACCGGAATTCTATTTTCTCTCAGAAAAACTTACGTATATGTATGTATGTATATATATGTATAAGTATATGCATTTATAAATTTACATATATGCATATATACGTATATACATATACATTCATACATATACATATACACATATATGTGGCTGTGTGATAAGAAGCTTTTTTCTCAACACATCGACCACATGATTCTGAGTTCAGTTCCACTGCGTGGTACCTAGGGCAAGTGTCTTCTACTATAGCCTTGGGCTGACCAAAGCCTTGT
>NW_026339834.1:0-238 GCF_001194135.2 Octopus bimaculoides | reverse complement strand
ATAATAATAATAATAATAATAATAATAATAATGATAATAACGATAATAATGATAATTATGATACTGATAATAATCAGAATAATTAGAATAATGAAACACACAATACAGTCTTTGAAAGTAGCTTCTTTTGTATGAAAACCCGAAACAGTTCCGCATTGCTGCAAAATTCATTGATTCTATTAGATCTCATAGTTTTGCCTTCGTCTCAACGTTCGTCGTCATTTTATTTAAAAAGCTT
>NW_026339833.1:0-241 GCF_001194135.2 Octopus bimaculoides | reverse complement strand
GTATGTATGTATGTATGTATGTATGTATGTATGTAGGTAGGTAGGTGTGTTTGTATGTATGCATACATGTATATATATATATATGTGCATGTGTGTATGTAGGTGTATGTGTGCGTGAATTCACGTATGTGTGTATGTATGTATGTATGTATGTATGTATGAATGTATGTACATATGTAAATATGTATGTATCTATATATGTATGTGTGTATCCCTATTACTCTCTCTCTCTCTCTCTCTC
>NW_026339832.1:171-600 GCF_001194135.2 Octopus bimaculoides | reverse complement strand
AAAAAATTCTAGGAAAAAAATTTCACAACACCTGATATTTCATCTGGTGAAAGCAATTGACATGTTCACCCACTGATGTATATCTCCGGTAACGCTTTAGCACGTGGAGGAAATACATTTTGTCCTTTCAACTGTATCCTTTATACCTGTCCATACAGCATTAATGGGGTCAAGAAATTAAACCAACGTTTGTCGGAACTGAAATCGTGTCGATAATTCGATTTGATTTATTCACCATCAGTAATGAATGAATAAGTTTATTAATTTTTAAGACATTTACAAATGTTTCTTGTTTTCCAATCTACTCAGCCAGCAAAAATGAGTTGTAACTGTAATTCAAAGGGCCAGCCATGTCACATTCTGTGTCAGAATGAACCTCCCTGAGAACTACTTTAATGCTATATGTGTCTGTGGAGTGCTCAGCCACAT
>NW_026339832.1:0-104 GCF_001194135.2 Octopus bimaculoides | reverse complement strand
CATGTTTCTTAAATGCAGTACACGTGATAACATTCCTGTGTGCTTACGACATACAGAAAATATTTCGATACTGAAACATATGTACGTCCGTTTACTTAATTCGA
>NW_026339831.1:0-210 GCF_001194135.2 Octopus bimaculoides | reverse complement strand
GATGACGATGATGACGATGATGACGATGATGATGATGATGATGATGATGGAGGTCGTGATGATGAAGATAATGATGATGATGATGATGATGGTGGTGGTGGTGGTGGTGATGATGATGAAGAAGTTGATGGTGATGGTGATGATGGTGAAGAGGTTGATGATGATGGTAATAGTGATGCTGCTGCTGCTGCTGCTGCTGCTGCTGCTGCT
>NW_026339830.1:0-208 GCF_001194135.2 Octopus bimaculoides | reverse complement strand
AAGAAGAAGAAGAAGAAGAAGAAGAAGAAGAAGAAGAAGAAGATAATGCGAGAGTGGTATGACAGTAGCAGGATGTTGGTGGAATCCTCTTAAATCGTCAAATGACCTAAAAGTGACTCATTGTGGATGATAGTAATGGCTGGAATTGTTCTGAATAAATTCTTGAGGTCACTGTTTTGAATGCATCGTTTTTGATATTTGCGTGGGT
>NW_026339829.1:0-626 GCF_001194135.2 Octopus bimaculoides | reverse complement strand
GATAGCGTCTATTTCTTTTTGGCAACATGTGTTTTGTGTGTAATGTTGCTCGGGATTAAGCTTGGATTATTAAGTGATCAAGTGCTTTATTTCAAACCAAAATAAGTAACATGGACATCAGATTTGAGCGAAATCCGTTGAAATTGGTTTGGCTGAAAATGGTTTGCTGGCAATTTGATTGGGAAATTCCATAAGGAATCAGTTTATTAGTTATTTCCACTCATTGACTGTTTTTGTCAAAGTTGCATTAGAGATCTGCATAGGAAAAGGTTGATCTGAAGGTTTGCATTGGGGATGTGAATTGGAGTAACTTAGGAAAACTTACCAACAGCCTTAACCAAAAAATAAGGGGCCTGTCCCTTCTAGGTTAACTCTAATCTTAAACCCTAACCCTAACCCTAAAACCGTAACCCTAACACCAACCCTAATCCTAACCCTAACCCTAACACTAACCTTAACCCTAATCCTAACCCTAACCCTAAAACCCTAACCGTAACACCCTAGTGGAAATCGTTCGGGTGTTAATCTGAAAAATTACCAAACCCTTTTTGTGGTCAGAAAAACGGGTTGCGGTGTGGGATTGACAAATTGTTACATTTTTGTTTCATAGTTGTGAAATATAAACA
>NW_026339828.1:1213-1842 GCF_001194135.2 Octopus bimaculoides | reverse complement strand
GCAAGCTACTTTATTTCATTTTATTTGCCATAAAGGCAGTATACAGAGTAACTGCGGGCTGAACACATTAATGAATGAAAATGAAATAAAATGAATAAATGAGAGACGAAATCCAACGCCCGCTGATTGGATTTTCTTGAAAACATATTTTTTTGTTTTAAAAATCAATATGAGGTTTCAAACCTCTTACAAAAAGGAGGCACTAAAACCTCTTACGTAACATTTTTTTTTAAACACACACAATTGAGGTTTAGAACCATTATAAATAATGCATTTAAATTAAATAGGATGAGGTTTCAAGCCCTCTTACTATTTAATACTTACGAGGTTTTTTCACCTCCTACTCATCAATATATCCATCATTATCTTCATTGTCGCTTATGGTCCCGTACCCCGCCATTTCCCATGCCTCATTCATGTACAAAGCATATGTCATGCTAGGGCCACCCGGCCATATGCGACATTCCTCTTTCAGTCTTTTCAGCTTTTCCCACACGGAAAACCTTATGACCTCAACAGCTATCTGCGGAAGCCATTCGGGATCCTGTGTGCAGGTCATATCTATTGTCTCTTTGTGCTCCTCCACTATTTTTTCCACCTCCCAGCCCTTGTAGAAGAAGATAGGTAAT
>NW_026339828.1:0-476 GCF_001194135.2 Octopus bimaculoides | reverse complement strand
CAGTTCTTTTTGATGTGGTCTGGCTCCAGGCATGAGTGACACTTGGTGGAGCGTCCCTCAAGTATCAACGGATACCTACAGCCAGCGATTTAAAAAATATCTGGAAAAACCAGATCTGTTGCAGCCGATGGGGTCCACAGGGTCAAAATTGCTTTTGACCCTACCCAATCGACTGCCGGCGATACTCTTACATTTAAGAGCCTCTATTTGTATACTCTTTTACTTGTTCAGGCCCCGTCGGATGGTATCTTCAATCCAACCCGCCTCGGTGCTTGGGGGTAACCCACATACCCAGGCTCTTATTAATTCCTCCCGCAGTACGACAGGAGGAACATAATTTCGTTTCCCTCTAAGGGCTGGCCCGAAAAATTGCGAGCCTCCTCCGAGGTGTCAAACATGCTTGACACCGCGGGATATGTATTTCAGAGAGGACAAATAGTCTTTCAGTTCTTTTTCTATAGTTGGTTTTGGGAAGA
>NW_026339827.1:0-212 GCF_001194135.2 Octopus bimaculoides | reverse complement strand
ATATATATATATATATATATATATGAACATGTGATCGTTCATACAGTGTTTCACTCCAAGCTGTGCTGTTCACAACTGTGTAGCTTGTTATATAGTTTGCTGTTTATGTTATTGTCTTAACCTTCCCACAACAGCATGTGAATGGGTATCTACATCTATATACGAGTGTGTGTGTGCATGAGCATGTATGTGAGCGTGTATGTGTGTGTGTA
>NW_026339826.1:0-264 GCF_001194135.2 Octopus bimaculoides | reverse complement strand
GTATATGTAGGTATAGATGTGTGTGTATATGTAGGTATAGATGTGTGTGTATATGTTGGTATAGATGTATGTGAATGTATGTAAAGGTGTGTGTATATGAATGTATAGATGGGTATCTGTGTGTATGTATAGGTGTGTGTGTATATGTTTGTCTAGATGTGTGTGTGATTATGTGTAGGTGTATGTGTGATTGTGTAAGTGTGTGTATGTGAATATATGTAGGTGTGTATGTGAATATGTGTACACACACACAAACACACACCT
>NW_026339824.1:0-342 GCF_001194135.2 Octopus bimaculoides | reverse complement strand
ATATACATATTTATATATTGAGAGAGAGAGTGACAGGGTGACACACAGAGATAGGTACACACACATATATGTATATTAACGACGGGCTTCTTTCAGTTTTCACGCTTGTTGCAGCTCTTGTTACCGAGAAAAATTCTGTGCCTCTTGTTGTTGTTCATGTTGCTCTTGTTCTTGTTCTTGTAGTTGATACGTGATGAAATGCTTGATGTTCCAACTCATAATATTTTTTTCCTTTTTGTTTTCTATATTTCCAATGCTTCAAGCATTTTATATAGGTTTTAACATATTTTACGACACTAGTAGTAGTAGTAGTAGTAGTAGTAGTAGTAGTAGTAGTAGTAG
>NW_026339823.1:0-221 GCF_001194135.2 Octopus bimaculoides | reverse complement strand
ACATGGTTCCAGGTTCATTCCCACTGCGTGTCACCTTGGGCAAATGTCTTGTACTATAGCCTCGGGCCGACCAATGCCATGTGAGTGGATTTGGTAGGCGGAAACTGAAGGAGGTCCGTCGTATATATGTATGTACATATATATGTTTGTGTGTGTATATGTTTGAGTGTTTGTTTGTCCCCCCACCATCGCTTGACAACCGATGGTGGTGTGTTTACATC
>NW_026339822.1:0-433 GCF_001194135.2 Octopus bimaculoides | reverse complement strand
GACCACATGGTTTTAGGTTCAGTCCCACGGTAACTTGGGCAAGAGTTTTCAGCTATGGCTTCGGTCCGACCAAAGCTTTTTGAGTGAATCTCGTAGACGGAAACTGAAAGACGTGTGTTTGTGTGTGTGTATGCATTATTAACTTCGGTTTTTAAATGTCAACAAAATTAGGTAAATTTGTTTCTCCAGTTATCTCCCCTACACGTAACAGTAACGCGGGTATTCTATGCCTTATTTATTCACATTGTTTTCAATTAATCATGGATTATCTTGTAGCTTTGAAATTTTCACAATGTGATTGCTTATCATCAGAATGACATTGTAGGGGAGGTGTGAGATGTCGGATCGGACCAGTTTGAACATAAAGCAAGCAGAATATTTGGGTTGGATATAACCGGTTTGAATACTAAAAGGTTAATCATGCATTGTGGAG
>NW_026339821.1:0-741 GCF_001194135.2 Octopus bimaculoides | reverse complement strand
TTTTGACCATGCGACATCAAAAACACATGAGGAAGGCACTTACAAAATATTGCCATCCGTTAGAGAAAACAATTTGTAGTTTGGAATCAGTAGTTCTTTGACTGCTATTTCTAAATTTTCAGTATGTTGGAGAAGCAACTCGTGCTAATCCCTGTATATTTATGATTATAAATGTTTTTCCCGATAAAGGTTTTTTGCATACTGAACTACTTAGCAAAATTGTTAATTATTAATTTTATTACTAATTGACGATTCCCTGCCCTATATCTGTATATTTATATTGATGCCTCTTATTGGATGGTTAAACTGTAAACCTTTTATACTGGACTTTTTTATGCGGGACTATTTGTGGCGCACATGGAATAGATTCTTTGGGGTGAAGTGTTTAAACTTACTAGCCGATAAATTTTGTAAGTGCCTTCCTCATGTGTTTTTGATGTCGCATGGTCAAAATTCCCATGAGTTATATAGACACTTTCAAATTTATTCGAATATTGTGCCGATGATCGGAATAGAGTAACTTCATACGCTTAACCGTGAAACGTCGTTCACAATTAACTAAAGGCAGGTTTGTTTTTGCTTTTCTCTTCGGTTTTGTTCTGTGTGTGCCATAAATATCGCCATCCGTTAGAGAAAAATATTTGTAGTTTGGAATCAGTAGTTTTTGACTACTATTTCTAAATTCTCAGTTTGTTGGAGAAGCAACTCATGCTAATCCCTGTATATTTATGATTATAAATG
>NW_026339820.1:0-418 GCF_001194135.2 Octopus bimaculoides | reverse complement strand
ATCATCACCATCATCATCATCATCATCATCATCACAATCATCATCATCATTATCTGTATCCATCACTCCTAGATGAGACAGGAAGTGAGTTGTCTCACCTGTCTATAACTTTCAGGTGTTCTAACACCTAGTGTTGTGAGGGAGCCATCTCCAGACCGCTGTCCCTCCTAAATACATGTCTTTATGCCTCTCTGTCTTATTTTATATCTTCATAATGTCACTCTGCCCATTTAATGTTTCGTGCTTAGTGACTACTGATAATCTGTGTGTATATATATATATATAATCAAAATAAGCAGCAAGGATATACAGAAGTAATGCAGTACGATCGTTTCAAGCAACTCCGGTTATTTGAACAATGCACATATATAAGCAGCAAGGATATCCAGAAGTAATGCAGTACGATCGTTTCAAGCAA
>NW_026339819.1:0-353 GCF_001194135.2 Octopus bimaculoides | reverse complement strand
ATATGTACTTAAGTACATAGATGATACTCCCACTATAACATTCCTTATCAGATGTAGGGAAAACAGTTGAGTCATTGATGAAGATACTGCAAGTCAGATTTACAGTGTTTCCCTCTTTCACAACCATATAGGAATATTTACCTGTTTCAGTCGTTGGACTGCAATCATCCTGAGGTACAGTCTTAAGACATTTTAGTCGAACAAATCAACCCCAGTTACTTCCTTTCTTTATCGGTCTTTTTGCCGAATCACTAAGTTATGGAGACGTAAACGCACCAACACCAGTCAGTTGTCAAGCGATTGTGAGGGACGAACAGTCACACGCGCATATATATATATATATATATATATAT
>NW_026339818.1:0-212 GCF_001194135.2 Octopus bimaculoides | reverse complement strand
GTTCAAATTCCGCCGAGGCTGACTTCGCTTTTCATCCTTTCGGGATCGATAAAATAAATACCAATTAATCACTGGAGATCGATGCAATCGACTTACGTATCCGCCCCCCACCAAATTGCCGGCCTTGAAGCCTTTATCATCAATAATTATAATTAAGCTTTTTTTTTTTCTTGATTAAACCTACTCAAGAATATTTCGTTTTTGTGTTTGGT
>NW_026339817.1:894-1035 GCF_001194135.2 Octopus bimaculoides | reverse complement strand
ATGTATGTTTATAGGCATGCTTTTACATCTGTATATGTTTATGCATGTCTGTATGTATGTATTTGTATGTATATGTGTATACCTATGTCTATATGAATGTGTTTATGAGCGTATGTATGTTTATATGCTTGTATTTATTTA
>NW_026339817.1:762-884 GCF_001194135.2 Octopus bimaculoides | reverse complement strand
ATGAATGTGTTTATGAGCGTATGTATGTTTATATGCTTGTATTTATTTATGTATGCATATATGCTTATATGTGTGTATTTATGTGTGTATGTTTATATGTATGTATTTATGTGTGTATGTAT
>NW_026339817.1:173-613 GCF_001194135.2 Octopus bimaculoides | reverse complement strand
ATGTGCATTAGCATATATACGTGTATATATGCATGAACGAGTGTGTATGTGGGTGTGTATATTCGTGCATGTATGCACATATATGTATGCCTGTGAGTTGCAATACACATCAATGTATGTATACGCATGCATGTGTGCAGCCCCTTCCTGCATCAGTTCTGACGCATCATCATTACAGTTTGCTATTGTTAGAGGACTATATATAATGTGTGTGTGTGTGTGTGTGTGTATGGCATATGTGTATATACAAGAATGCATACATATATATAGAGAGAAAGAGGGCAAAACAAATAGAGAGAAAGAGAGAGTGTGACTATGTGTTTGAGTATATTTATATGCATATAAGTGTGTGTGTATATAGCTGTATACACGTATGTAAGTGCACATGCGTGTGTATTGTATATGTGTATATATAAGGATACATATATATATATATATAT
>NW_026339817.1:0-163 GCF_001194135.2 Octopus bimaculoides | reverse complement strand
GAGAGAGAGAGAGAGAGAAAGAGAAACCATGTATGTTTGACTATATATGCATATGTGTGTGTGTATATAGCTGTATACACCTATGTAAGTGCATGTGTGCATATGCATATGGTATGAGGTGTAGTAAGGTGATGTGAGGGCGGGGCATGTTTATACGAAAAAA
>NW_026339815.1:0-326 GCF_001194135.2 Octopus bimaculoides | reverse complement strand
ATATTTGTTAAGATGTTTCAAATAGTTTCTTTTTCTATTAAGTGTTCATTAAATTTTCATTTACTACTTTCTTTTTCATATATATGCACATACGTTATGTTGTATAGTTTTATTTTTGTCTCTTTTTAAACCTCCATTGACGCGTTTGTATTAAATAACAATTGTCACGGTTTCTGGTACAAGGTCAGCAATTTTTGAGGAAGGGTCTAAGTCGATAAAGTCGACCATGATATTTGGTTGAGATTTTATTTTATCAGCCTCGAAAGGATGAAAAGTAACGTTGGTATCGACGAGATTTGAACTCACTACGAAGAGATAGAACAAAT
>NW_026339814.1:0-462 GCF_001194135.2 Octopus bimaculoides | reverse complement strand
TATATATATATATATATATACATATACATGTGCTGGTGTGATATATATATTTATACACACTAACACTTGTGTATATAAACAGACGTAAAGTACATGCATATGTGTAAATACAAAGCCGTGTGTGCTTGCGTTTGTGTGTGCGTATGTGCGTGTATGTGTGCGTCAGAGCGTGTAGCTTCCGTGCACGTGTTTGTTTGTGTCCGCATGTGCGTGCGCATGCGTGGGTATGCAAGGCGCTGGCTATAATTTAATATTACATGGAGGGGAAAATAGATTGAAGCGTATAAAATATTTATTGTTGTTTGTCAAATCTGCTGTGTTGGAATCCTTACATCATGGCTTTTCAATTTAATTTGGGATTTGGACTGCATTTTATTACATTCCATCATACAGCCATACATATTCACAGACACATATTTTCATATACATACGTATAACTAACTATATATCTATGCATATATA
>NW_026339813.1:0-204 GCF_001194135.2 Octopus bimaculoides | reverse complement strand
TCCCCTTTATCACCTTTCATCTTATTTTACTGCCTTCCATCTTTTATATACAATTCTCTTTTCTGTTTTATCAAATGTTGCTCTTTCGCCGTTTCTGCCTTATTCTTTTCTCTCCATCTTATTTCTCTCATTCACTTCTGGTTCCTCTTCTTCTTCTTCTTGCTTTTGTTATTGTTGTCGTCGTCGTCGTTGTTGTTGTTGTTG
>NW_026339812.1:0-939 GCF_001194135.2 Octopus bimaculoides | reverse complement strand
TATATATATATATATATATGTATGTATGTATGCATACACACGTGTGCACACATGCAGGTAGATATAGATATATACACATACGTATAGATGTATACACACATGTACACGGACACATAGATGTGCACATATGCAATTGTATAGATATACACACGTACACATACATAGGTATATATACACACATGTACACATACATATAGATGTATACTCACACATTCACATACATAGGTATATATACACGTGCACATATACACACGTATATAAACATACACATATGCAAGTATTGACATACTTATATCAATATATGTACACAAACAAGCACTTGTACACATATGTATAGATGTATACCCATTTATTCACATATAGATTATATACAAGTATAGATATGCACACATATATCTATATATACACACACGTACATGTATGTATAGATGTATACACACATACATAGATACATATGCATATACACACATACATATATTGATACACACACACATTATCATTGTCATTTAGCTTCCATTTTCCATGCTGGCATGGGTTAGACAGTTTGACTGGGGCTGATAAGCTGGAGAGCAGCACTGGGTTCCAGTCTGTTTTGGCTTGGTTTCCACACTTGCCCAAAATACCACACAGTGGGATTGAACCCAGAACCATGTGGTTGGGAAGCAAATTCTAAAATTCAGCTTTTTTTTTCAAATTTGGCCAATGCTGGCCTTGCATAAGTGGAACCCATGCCGGTAACATGTAAAAAAATACCTTTTAAGTATTGGGCTACATGAGGGCAAACTGGCTGATGCCAGTGGCACATGGAAAGCACCTTTCGAGTGTTGGGCTACATGAAGGCAAGGTGGCCCATGCCAATGGCATGTGAATAGAAAGCGTTGTTGTAGGAATGTAAGTGGCTGTGTGGTAAGTAGCTTGCTTACCAACCACATGGTTCCG
>NW_026339811.1:0-804 GCF_001194135.2 Octopus bimaculoides | reverse complement strand
ATGTACATATCTAAATTGTGTACTACTCTTTTATTCTTCCATTCTTTCCTTCTGTCTATCAGCCCTTTCACACTTACTTCGTTTATTCCACTCTTCGTCCTTTCGTTCCTCCCTCTCTCTTACTTCCTAGCCTTCTCTACATGCTCACTTTTCCTCTTTCACTTAACTTTATCCCTTTCATTTTTTCTCGCCCCTCCTTAATTCTTGTATGCCTCTACCTCTACTTCTCTTTCTTCTCTCCCCCACGTGACCGGTGTTCGGCCAAGCCTGACATTTTTTGGCTGGACTACCATCCATGCAACACCTATATTCCTCCCTGTGCCTGTCAAGCCTTATCTCTCTGCCGCAAGGCTTTACTTCCACACACCTGTTGTTATGTTCTATTATTTGCATTTGTATTTGTGTAACATTTCTCCGTTTTTTTCCGTCCTTGATTTCGTATACATTCACTGCTTTTTCCCAAAGAATCTAATACTCTTAGCTTAGTTTTTCCTTGGGGCTGGCCATATTGGAGCAATCTCAAGTATAACCAGCCGAAATTGCAAAGATAATCTGGAACTCAACTGAGGAAAGAAAACTCCGAATGACTCGTCCTTGTTTCCTTGTGTCGTCTGTCTGTATGTCTTGTCCCCTTTTTGTATCACCTAACTGTCTTGATGTTTTGCGTTCTTGTGGCATGTTTGTATTTTATATATATAAATATGTATATATGTATATGAATATGTATATATATATATGAATATATATACATATAAATATGTATATGTATATATATATAAATACATATATATATATATATATATA
>NW_026339810.1:0-223 GCF_001194135.2 Octopus bimaculoides | reverse complement strand
GTGTATAGGTCTGTATATTTGTGTGTGTGTCTGTATGTCTCCATATGTGTATAGGTCTTCATGTCTGAATATTTGTGTCTATGGACGTCAGTTTGTGTGTGTATATATTATGAATCTAGCAGTGTGTATGTATGTCTCCATGTGTGTCTATGAACATCAGTGTGTATGTATACATTATGAATCTAGCAGTGTATGTATATATTATGAATCTAGTAGTGTATGT
>NW_026339809.1:0-252 GCF_001194135.2 Octopus bimaculoides | reverse complement strand
ATACATAAATATAGATATATCGATTCTAACATATAGATATGATTGTTTGTGTATTTAAGCACATACACGCTAATGTTTTCAGAAGTTTAAGCGGATAAATATGTTAACAGATATATACGATTATCATAACCTATAGTCGCATTATATAAAATGAAAAGGAATCAAAATCCACAAATTATGAAAAGTAGTTAAGACAAGCATAACAGGATAAAGGATAACGATCGACTATGTAGAATTTGTTTTTTCTTTATT
>NW_026339808.1:0-586 GCF_001194135.2 Octopus bimaculoides | reverse complement strand
ACCAAACCTAACACTATGCGTATTAATAATTTTACCGTAACGCGAATTTGGGAAATGCTTACTAATTACCTCTCTAAACTGAGCTACCAAATTCGACTTAACATTTTTACCAAATTGTAAAATAAACCAAAGATAACCATCATTAATGAATTCTTTATACTGAAATATATATTGAAGAAGATAAATATGTTCATTTGAATATATACGTTTTTGCGTCGTAACTCCTTTATTACTATTTATATAACCAAAAGGATCGATTCTTGAAGAGTCTGCATACCTTCACTGTCATTTTTTTCTGCTATTTTGGTGATGATTTTTTGAGTTAGCTTACCAATTATTTTTGTTGGTAGTTAATTTATAATATATTATTATTGAATTTTTACTGTTTTTCTTGGACAGCTATTTAATCATTACCTTTGGAGTTATTTAATATAGACGCTTCATTGAAAGATATACCTATTCCACCTAATAACATATATATTAAAGAACTTATCAGGAAGACGCATTCATTTATTAACAGGATTTGTTGGAAGGCATTTTTCTTTGACAAGAAAGAACAAATAACTGATTTACCTGAGAATGAACT
>NW_026339807.1:0-1905 GCF_001194135.2 Octopus bimaculoides | reverse complement strand
CGACCATAGCAGTGCTCAGCTGGTACTTAATCTGTCGACCCGAAACGATGAAAGGCAAAGTCGATCTAGACGGAATTTGAACTCAGAATGTAAAGACGTACGAAATGCCCTTAAGCATTTTGCTCAGCGTGTTAACGATTCTGCCGGCTTTGTACCTTGTACTCATGTTTAACATCATCATACAATTATTGTTATCTAAACAGCATTGTCCCAAAAGCATCGCAATAAACGGTTTCAATAATATTGGTTTCAAAGTTTGGTACAAGGCCAGCTAGTTTCAGGTAGGGATTTGAACTCAGAACGTAAAGACAGATGAAATGTCGCTAAGCACTTTGCCGGGCATGCTACCGATCTGCTAGCTCCCCGCCTTATACTCACGCATAATATTCTTCTCTACTGTACCTGAAATTTGGGGAAAGGGAGCGAGTGGATTACATCGACCCCAGTGCTCAACTGGTACTTAATTTATCGACCCCGAAAAGATGAATGGCAAAGTAACGTATAATATTATCAAACGGTTACTGTTATCTAAAGGACTTTGTCCCAAAAGTAACGTAATAAGCGGCTTCAATAATATGCGCACGCGCGTATGTGATTGTGTGAGTGAGTGTGAGTGAGTGTGTGTGTGTGAGTGAGTATGTTACTCTTCTCTCAACTCATCGGGCTTTCCCAAAAGTTCGTCGAGTGTTGTGTAACGTATGACATATTCTTATGGATGTCGTCCATACTACATTCCTGACTGTAAAAAATGATTACGTCACAATAAGGACGATAAACGAAACAATTGTAGCAGGACCTAATAACCCATTCGCCTGTTTTTTTATCTTTATAACCACACTTAAGGTTTCTATTCATCTTTGGATACTGTTGGAGTTGTGGATTACCAAACAGTGAAACTTCTATTCATCGATGCATTCCATGCTAAGATAATTGTTTACTTAACTATGATTTGCGTCATTCTGTCTCGCCATTAATTGTGGCGTGCGTCACTTTGATATGCCTAGATCCCTCATAAGTCCCCTTTAATCAAATCTCTCTCTCTCTCTCACTCTCTATTTATTTGTCTACCGGTATGTGTCTATCTATCTATCTATCTATCTATCTATCTATCTATCTATCTATCTATCTACATAACCCACCTAACCAAGCTCCTCTTTTTAGGGTTTTAATTACTTAAATTACTTAAGGCCATAGACACTGTCTGTTCTTTTTGTATTTGATTAAGTCTTGTATCTGTTGAGGTCAAGGTCAAGGGGCTACACATGCATGCATACATGTATGTATGTATGTATGTATGTATGTGTATGTATGTATGTGTATGTATGTATATATGTATGCGTATGTATAGAAGTATGCGTGTATGTATATGTATGTGTGTATGTATGTATGTGTGCATGTAGTGTATGTTTGTATGTATGTATGTATGTATGTATGTATGTATGTATGTATGTATGTATGTATGTATAATGTATACAGTCAGAGTTTCCATATCAGTTGTTCTTTCGCTTATTGTTACTCAAGCCATGGTCAGCTCTGACAAAAACCAGACCCTGTATTCTAAACGCAATCCTTCCGTGACAATTCCATTTTGTTTTATTTACCAGGACATACTGTATCTAGGACACTATCATTATTCAATCTGCTTGTGAAGTTTTATTCTCAAGAAAATTTACTATTATTTCTAGCATGTCGATCGACCAGGTAGAACCTTCCGCCTCGACTTGTTGTTGCTGTTGGTGTTGTTGTTGTTGTTGTTGTTACTGATGTTGTTTTCGCCGTCGTTGCTGCTGCTGCTGCTGTTGTCATCATCGTCGTCATTATTGTTGTTGTAGTTGTTGTTATGTGGAGGCGCAACGGCCCAGTGGTTAGGGCAGCGGACTCGCGGTCATACGACCGCGGTTTCGA
>NW_026339806.1:268-501 GCF_001194135.2 Octopus bimaculoides | reverse complement strand
TAGATAGATAGATATATAGATATATGTATATATATATGCTTATATATATGTGTGTATATATATAGAGAGAGAGACATACACGTCTATGTAGACGTATGCACGCATATATAATATATACACACACATATATATACATGTCTGTATATATACATAGATATACATGTATGTGTTTGCGTGTATATATGTATGTATATATATATGTACACATAGACATGGCTGTGTGTGTGTATATT
>NW_026339806.1:0-245 GCF_001194135.2 Octopus bimaculoides | reverse complement strand
ATGCTTGTATGTATGTATGTTTGTATGTATGTATGTTTGTATGTATATATGTATACTTATATAATACGTAATATATGTATATCTAGCTATCTGTTTATTTATCTATCTGTCTGTCTGTCTGCCTGTCAGTTTGTATGTATATATATATATATACATGCATACATGTGTGTGTGTGTTCGTGTGTGTTTGTGCAGAGACAGAAACAGGTATACGTGTAAGTATATATGCATATATATGTATATATA
>NW_026339805.1:0-339 GCF_001194135.2 Octopus bimaculoides | reverse complement strand
CATTGATCTTGGGCTGCTATGATAAACCCCTCTGTTTCTGATTTCTGATTTCAGATTTCTGATTTTTGATTTCTGATTTATTATTATTATTATTATTATTATTATTATTATTATTATTATTATTATTGTAGTTGTTGTTGTTGTTGTTGTTATTTATATACTAGAGTAAGCACATAGATGTGAAACAATGTGGGGAAAAAGTAGTACTCGAATACCGTAAGTAGAGTAATGTTGCAAAAACTTCACAAACAAATCACAAAAAACTGCTACTCAGAGTTTCACGTTCCCGTTCGTCGTTTGTGATATGTTTGTGATGTTTTTGCAGCTTTAATAATAAAA
>NW_026339804.1:0-279 GCF_001194135.2 Octopus bimaculoides | reverse complement strand
GAGAATGTGCATATAGAGATTTATATACATGTATATATGTGTGTGTGTGTATGTATATGTATATATGTCTATGTATGTATGCATGTATGTATAATATATATAATATATATATATGTACTTGTGTGTGTGTATACACACGCACACAATACAAAATGTATGGAAATTTGTGATAGCAAATTTGAGTGCTGTATGTCTTACCATATACACATACATTTGTTATACATTATGCGTGTTTTATATATATATATGTGTGTGTGTGTGTGTGTGTGTGTGTGTGTG
>NW_026339803.1:0-245 GCF_001194135.2 Octopus bimaculoides | reverse complement strand
ATAAGTCGATTACATCGACCCCAGTGTTCAACTGGTACTTATTTTATCGAACCAGAAAGGACGAAAAGCAAAGTCAAGCTCAACGGAATTTGAACTCAGAACGTAAAGACCAGCAAGTTCGAGGAAGGGGATAAGTCGATTACATCGACCCTTCTGCTCAACTGACACTTATTTCATCGACCTCGAAAGGATGAAAGGCGAAGTTGACCTCGGCGGTATTTGAACTTAGAGCGTGAAGGCGGACG
>NW_026339802.1:0-216 GCF_001194135.2 Octopus bimaculoides | reverse complement strand
CAGCGACCACAACTGCTTAACCCCCAAGCTAACCTGTTATATCTATCGAATTTTCTTTCTTCCTTATAGCATAATTTGTTGTCAGCTGGGCATGCTATATCTATGATCCAGCATAGTTTGCGTACTTTCTCAATTAACACAATATTTGGTTTCCTATTCTCTATCCCATGGTCGCACTGTATCATAAAATCCCATAGGATCTTTGCATTATCATTT
>NW_026339801.1:0-207 GCF_001194135.2 Octopus bimaculoides | reverse complement strand
GTTGGTAAGCAAGCTACTTACCACACAGCCACTCCTGCGCCTATGTTTATGTTACAAGAAGATATTTTTATTTTCACTCACAGATTCAAGGCATTTTTCATTTTTTCTTTTTTTTGTATGGTTTTGTAGACCCACCTCCCTTCTTAGTCTTGATTGAACTAACTTACATTCAAAGGCATTCCAGCTGTGACCATCCCATCTTTTTTT
>NW_026339800.1:198-368 GCF_001194135.2 Octopus bimaculoides | reverse complement strand
CAAGGCTTTGGTCGGCCCGAGTCTATAGTAGAAGACACTTGCCCAAGATGGCATGCAGTGGGACTTAACCCAGAACCGTGTGGTTCGTAAGCAAACTACTTACCACACAGTCACTCCTACGCCAATATGTATGTATGTATGTATGTATGCATGTATGTATGCATGTATGT
>NW_026339800.1:0-157 GCF_001194135.2 Octopus bimaculoides | reverse complement strand
TGTATGTATGCATGTATGTATGCATGTATGTATGCATGTATGTGTGTGTTTGTTAATCCGGAACCATGTGTTTCGTAAGCAACCTACTTACCACACAGCCACGACTACGCCTATATGTATGTATGTATGTATGTATGTATGTATGCATGCATGCATG
>NW_026339799.1:0-221 GCF_001194135.2 Octopus bimaculoides | reverse complement strand
AAATAAGCAACAGGATATCCAGAGGTAATGCAGTACGATCGTTTCAAGCGGCGCCATTTAATTGAATAATGCAATCATTATATCAATTTAAATGCAGAGCAATCCTCAGCTGCTTAAATACATAAAATTAAATTCAAGTAAAACAGACAGACACATTAGTATAATTTTACCTAATATATATATATATATATATATAAGTCAGTAAATAGTGGGGTTGTGTT
>NW_026339798.1:0-374 GCF_001194135.2 Octopus bimaculoides | reverse complement strand
GGCGTGTCTATGTGGTAAGAAACTTACCTCCCAACCACATGATTCGGGGTTCAATCCTACTCTGTGGCTCTTTGGGTAAGTTTCTTCTACTATAGCCATGGGCCGACCAAGGCCTTGTCAGTGGATTTAGTTAACAGGAACTGAAAGAAGCCCGATGTGCATATATGTATGTGTTTGCTCTTGCATGTTTGTGTCCGGCTTGACAACCGATGTTGGTATGTCTCCATTCGGCAAAAGGCACCGATAGAATAAGTACCAGGCTTACAAAATATATGTCCAGGGGTCGATTTCTTGGATTAAAAGCCGGTGCTCCGGCACGGACAATAGTCAAATTGACTGAATCAAGTAAAATAATAAAAGTATATATATATATA
>NW_026339797.1:0-311 GCF_001194135.2 Octopus bimaculoides | reverse complement strand
TGTGTGTGTGTAATGTTGGTATACGTGTCAAGTGTTCCTCCCAGTTTGTTTTGTGCGCTGCGTGAAAGGTTTCATCTGACGTGTGTGTGTGTGTGTGTGTGTGTTAGTGTTTATTCTTTTATTTTTATACTTGTTTTAGTCTCTTGACTGCGGCCTTATTCTTTGTAAGCCTAGTTCTTATTTTATCGGTCTTTTTTGCTGAACCACTAAGTTACGGGGGAGTTAAACACATTAACATCGGTTGTCAAGTGATGATGAACAATCACAGACAAAAGGATATACATACATAAATGTATATATATATATATATA
>NW_026339796.1:0-204 GCF_001194135.2 Octopus bimaculoides | reverse complement strand
TTTCAATTTTTAGCAGGTTGGGAAACCTTTTGGAGACTCTTCTTTAAGTGTAGCAAAAGCAATTGGTGGTGGTGGTGGTGGCAGTTGGTGGCTGGTGATGCTGAGTACATAGTAGTAGTGGTGGTAGGAGTAGTGGTGATTAGTAGTGATGGTCATGTTATAGCAGAAATACAGGTTGTGGTAGTAGTGCATAGGTGGTGGTTG
>NW_026339795.1:0-342 GCF_001194135.2 Octopus bimaculoides | reverse complement strand
ATATGTACGCATGTATGTATGTATCTATATATAACCGAGACTAAAAATAATTACTTTAGGAATGACATTTTCTAAGTGAGGCTCCGTAACAACTGTTAACGCTGACATTTCTCTATCGTGTTTAACAGTTAACAAACAACAACACATCACTTGTGTATGCCGATAGTGTATTTGTAAACCACCTATCCAGACTCACCGTAACATTATTCCTACTTACTCTCTTATGTGTGTTATGATAACTATGTCAAGATAATGGTCTTTTTCCGTGACTGATAAACTTAATGGACACCGCTGATGATGAATATCTATCTATCTATCTATCTATCTATCTATCTATCTATC
>NW_026339794.1:577-820 GCF_001194135.2 Octopus bimaculoides | reverse complement strand
TATACATATATATACACATATATATATATACACACACACATATATATATACTGTGAAACTTAATTTAATTTTTATTTTTGATAAATTGAATTCAATTGAGTTAGTTATGATTGTATGCATATATACATGTATGTGTGAGTATATATATTGCCATTAATTTTGCATGCATATCTGTACGTGTATATGTATATGCACACACATGTATGTGTGTACGCACATGTATATATACTATATATATATATA
>NW_026339794.1:0-567 GCF_001194135.2 Octopus bimaculoides | reverse complement strand
ATATATATATATATGTGTGTATGTGGGTGTGTGTATGTATATGCGTATATTTGTGTGTGTATGAATGTGTATATATATGTACATATGTATATGTATATTCGGTTATATATAGTAATCTGAGTATGCTGGTATAGTTATAAGTTAGGACATACATATATGTATATAAATATGTGGTCATGACAAAATAGATAAGATTCAAAAGATTCATTGTAGATATCTTCACACATATAATAAAAAATGAATATACACATATAGATATAAGAAGTTCAAAATGTGGATTCGAACTGGGTTGGCTATGTATATATATATTGGAGTTAACGTGTTAACATAGGTATAGAAATACATATCTGATTTGTACTCTAATTGGAGTATTAGTGGCTCTATGGATATACTTATGTTGTCATGTAAGCGAACATATACATGTAACTATGTGTGTGTATGCATATGCGAGAAGGTTTAATGTATAGGTAAAGACAAGTATGGTTGTCCATATAAAATATAAAATGTTATACAGAAATAAATTTTTACTGAGAACATATTTTTTCGTGGTTAGATGATTCGGCATCT
>NW_026339793.1:0-346 GCF_001194135.2 Octopus bimaculoides | reverse complement strand
TACTATGAGTCAGTGCATGTAAATACAATACTGAGGCAGTCTACTTGAATAAAATCTGAAACCATGAATTCGTCATAAATATACTGCATTATGAGAGTATTATGTTTCAGCTTTGTCTTCTTTCAGATCATTTATATACTTGTTGATATTTTAGTCGAAAGAATTACTATACAGGATGTAAAACTTGCATTTCTGGCTATGTTGCTTGAGTTTACTGCAAATGATTACCAGAGTGCTGCTCCACAGCTATGATTTTGTTGTCATCCACTCATTGCAAATAGCTTGACAGGAGGATGAAAGTTTAACATTCCATTCAGCTTCCTAGGAGAACTTTTCTTTTAGATAA
>NW_026339792.1:0-349 GCF_001194135.2 Octopus bimaculoides | reverse complement strand
GAATTTTCAGAAAATTTTTGCGAATTTGTATTCTTCACACGGAAATTCATTTACTTATGCGAAAACCAAAGTAAAAAAAATATTCTGCGTGATTTAAGAGATATTATTTAGCTGTTATTTTTAACACATCTCATGTCCACCACATAGCCTCCTCGTTTGTTTGTGTCTGACGTATTGAGGTTTTTCAATTTCTTTCTGCTCATAAACACATTAACCTATTTAGGATAATATTGGGTTGTCCGGAAAGTTCGTGCTGATTTATAAAGGAAAGAAAAAGGTCAATAAATATTTGCCATTATATTTTTAATCAACGAAATATGAACCATTTTGTTGCACAATGCGTCTCCAT
>NW_026339791.1:0-296 GCF_001194135.2 Octopus bimaculoides | reverse complement strand
TGCCCTTCCTAACGCCAACCACTCCAAGAGTGTAGTGGGTGCTTTTTACGCGCCACCGTCACAGGAGCCAGGGGAGCTGGCATCGACCATGATTGGATGGTACTTTTTATGTGGTACCGGTCGGCGGTCACAACTACAATTTCCATTTGATTCGATTTTGATATTGCTGATGTTGATGTACTTGACTCAGTTGGTCTCCTCAAGCACGGCATGTCGCCCTACGATCCAAAGTACTTTTCAGCGAGCTGGTCATGTGACACTGGTATAGGTTACAGCTGTGGACTCACTTTATTTTC
>NW_026339790.1:0-290 GCF_001194135.2 Octopus bimaculoides | reverse complement strand
ATATATATATATATAAAGACAGAGAATGAGAGAGACAAATGTATGCACTCACACACGCACACACACAGACACGTACAATGCCGATCCTAAACACACTCGCGCGCGCACAGACGTATACATATAATGTGCATGTATCCATCTATCTCTGTTTATATCAACATCATATTTATATACGTATGCGTGTATATATATGTATATATGTATATATGTATGTATATATACATATATACATATATACATGCATACATAAATACATACATACATATAGAAACATGAAGCGCACACACAAA
>NW_026339789.1:0-423 GCF_001194135.2 Octopus bimaculoides | reverse complement strand
GACGCATGAAGCACAGATTCACAATCACAGCACTCAAATATTCATCCTCATTAGCTCATCTTTCTCTTCAACAACATCACTCTCTCTCTCTCTCCCTCTGTTCCTGAAATTACCCGAGACATGGAAGCCATACCCTGTCCATTTATACATGAAAATATAAACTCTATCTCCCTTGCATTCTTGCCAATTGCTTTTATACACACCTACCTGTCGTGGTGAAGAAACAATTATAGGTAACGGTGCAAATAAATGTTATTATCTACCATTTTGCCTCCTGTCCTCATCCCTTCAAGTCCAACACAATGACATTCACATCATCTTTCTCTTCTTCAACATCACACCTGTTACATTTGGTGACTCCGATGTCTAACAGCCGTTAACATATATATGTATGTTTATGCATGTACAAATATATGTATGTGT
>NW_026339788.1:0-484 GCF_001194135.2 Octopus bimaculoides | reverse complement strand
ATATATATACAGACAGACATATATATATGTACGTATATATGTGTGTAAGAAAGTATGTATATATGCATTTGTGGATGTATGATCCAAACGATGGAAAGACACAAAGACAGGTGGAGGAGAATAAACAGGATGTGTTAGTTTAATGCTCAGGAAAGATGGTGGAATGCTATAACGATTCGAGCTACGTTCGTCTACAGAAGAGAATGACGAGAGAAAATACATGGAGTGGGAAGGAAAACGTTGAGAAACAATCTTGTCCGAATTAAAGGTTACTACATGTTAGACGGATATGTATATGAATGTTTTTCATATGCGTCTGTTTGTGTGTTTATGTGCGTGTGTGTTTGTGTGTTCTTTTCTAGGTTTATTCTTTTATTTGTTTAAGTCATCTCGCTGCGGCCATGCTGGAGCACCGCTCTTTAGTCGATTTGTACCAGGACTTATTCTTTGTAAACTTGGTGTGTGTGTATATATATATATATAT
>NW_026339787.1:1299-1861 GCF_001194135.2 Octopus bimaculoides | reverse complement strand
ATATATATATATATATATATATATATATATATAGACTTACAGCTAGGCATTATTAACGTTTATATACGTGAGAGCAAATAAATGGATATCTGAGTATAGTTAAGTAAATTTCGAACTCTCCAGAAATCCTCTTATGCCGTTCATTCGCCTAAAAACAATATAAAAATATTTCTAACTCATCAATGTAATTACACCGTTAATTAAATCCTCTAATGAGGAACAAGGAAAATAGATTGCTTTAGTTCTGCGAAGTCCCGTATCCCCACGTCACAGGTTCAAATCTTAACAATTTGCTTTGCTAAATGATAGAACTTTTATTCTTTTACGTGTTTTCAGTCACTTGACTGTGGCCATGTTGGAGCACTGCCTTTAGTCGAAGAAATCGACCTCAGGATTTATTCTTTGCAAGTTTGATAGGTATTCTATCGGACTCTCCTTTGCCTAACCGCTAGGTTACGGGGACGTAAAAATACCAACATCGGATGTCAAGCGATGATGGGGGGGGACAAACACAGACACACAAACATATATATACATATATATATATATATATATATATATA
>NW_026339787.1:0-544 GCF_001194135.2 Octopus bimaculoides | reverse complement strand
GATGGTGATGATAGTCACGATCGCAGTGATGGTGGCTGTGGTGGTGGTTGTAGTAGTGGTGGTGGTTGTAGTAGTGGTGGTGGTTGTAGTAGTGGTGGTGGTTGTAGTAGTGGTGGTGGTTGTAGTGGTAAAGGTAGTTATGTCGGTGGTTGTGGTTGTGGTGGTGGGGTAGTGGATTGGTTGTAGTGGTAGCGGTGGCAGTGGTGCTGGTGGTAGTGGTGGTGCTAGTGGTGGTGCTAGTGGTGGTGATTGTGGTCGGGTTTCTAGGTGGTTACTTATCCAAAGCTATATATTAATAATTAAGGGTACTATCAATTGTTAATTTTTTTACCGTTATGGGTTTTTTTAGATCGACCCTAGTACGTAACTGGTACTTAATTTATCGATCCTGAAAGGATGAAAGATAAAATCGACCTCAGCGGAATTCGAACTCAGAACGTAGCGGCAGATGAAATACTGGAAAGCATTTCGCCCAGCATGCTAACGATTCTTGCTTCTTTATTGCCCACAAGGGGCTAAACATAGAGGGGACAAACAGGGACAG
>NW_026339785.1:0-217 GCF_001194135.2 Octopus bimaculoides | reverse complement strand
GTGTGTGTGTGTGTGTGCGTGTGTGTGTTTGTGTGTGTGTGTATGTATTGCTGTAGTTGAATGTGCGCTTATATACGCTATGCACTCACAGAAACACACATATGCACACACCCACATTTATGAGTGTTTCTTTCTCGAACCATAGTTCATTAGTTACATACACATAGGCATGTGTGTGTGCCTATATACATGTGTGTGTATGCGTGTGTGTGTGTGT
>NW_026339784.1:0-235 GCF_001194135.2 Octopus bimaculoides | reverse complement strand
ATGTATGCATGTATGCATGTGTATATACATGTATGTATGTATGCATACATGCATGCATGTATGTATGTATGCATGTATGTGTACATTTATGTATGTATGCATGCATGTATGTATATATATGCGTATGCATGTATGTATGCACGTGTGTATGCATGTATGTTGTGAAAGTATATGGCTTAGTGGTTAGAGTATGCAGCTCACAATCATAAGGTCAGGAGTTCGATTCCAGCAGTAC
>NW_026339783.1:0-535 GCF_001194135.2 Octopus bimaculoides | reverse complement strand
CACACACACACACACACAAACACAAAGAATATTTCGATTCCTTCAATAAATGATATAGTTATCTCGTGTTGATCAATATAATTAAGGTTGATAGGAAGAAATCTTTATAACCGTCTTTCTGACAGCAAAAGCAGAGACCGAAATAATGTGGAGCAACAATTTGATGGAAATGCATTGATCTGAAAGGAATAAAGTTATTTAGGGCATCCCCGATAGAATTGGCGAACACTAACCATTTCAAGAACTCAACTGATGGTTCTATAGAAACTCAGAAAGTTTATAAGTGACCCAGCTGTGAAGAAATCAATATTATTTGCTATTGTTGTTTAGTTGCAGGTTAACTGTGGTCAAGTAACCTGTGTTTAAACGCATTCCAGCCGTGACTATTCCTCTTAAGTGCTGGTTGTTTTTTTTCCTCTTTTGGTTCGTGTGTGTGGGGGGAAGGAATATATTATTAAATGTGGCTTTCCTTGTTTCAAACCGTAAAATTCGATATTAAGGAAATTTTTCTTTTTATCACGTACAAAGATGGTAA
>NW_026339782.1:242-358 GCF_001194135.2 Octopus bimaculoides | reverse complement strand
AGGCCAGCCAAGGACAGACATGGTCTGTCACAGACTGTGCACACAAAAAATGTAATGTATGTTCACTTTACATACATACATACATACATACATACATACATACATACATGCATACA
>NW_026339782.1:119-232 GCF_001194135.2 Octopus bimaculoides | reverse complement strand
TACATACATACATACATACATACATGCATACATACATACATGCACACATAGATGAATAGATAGACCGATGAATAGATACGTCGCAATATACGTATCTATCTACCCATCTACAT
>NW_026339782.1:0-109 GCF_001194135.2 Octopus bimaculoides | reverse complement strand
ATCTACCCATCTACATACCTATATATCTATCTACCCATCTACCTATCTATCTACCCATCTACATATCTTTCTATCTATCTATCTATCTATCTATCTATCTATCTATCTA
>NW_026339781.1:0-375 GCF_001194135.2 Octopus bimaculoides | reverse complement strand
ATATATATATATATTTCTGTGGATGTTTAACAAGAACAACATTGTGATTCAAAGGCTGAGAGTTTCGCGCGTTGGCGATTATTAACGCACAAAGGTCTGGGCCATTGAGTCTCTCTGCTGCCTCACAGGAGTGGCTGTGTGGTAAGTAGCTTGCTTACTAACCACATAGTTCCAGGTTCAGAACCACTGCATGGCAACTTGGGCAAGTGTCTTCTACTATAATCTCGAGCCGAGCAAAGCTTTGTGAGTGGATTTGGCAGACGGAAACTGAAAGAAGCCTGTGTGTGTGTGTGTGTGTGTGTGTGAGTGCGCACGAGTACGAGTGTGTTTCTGTGTTTGTCACTCCAAGATTACTTGACAACCGATGTTGGTGAG
>NW_026339780.1:0-254 GCF_001194135.2 Octopus bimaculoides | reverse complement strand
TGGTGGTGGTGGTGGTGGTGGTGGCGATGCTGCTAGGGGATGTGATGATGGTGGAGGTGGTTGAGACGGTGATGGCAGTCAACGTTGCTGTTGTCGACGTTGTAGTAGTAGCAGTAGTGGCAGCAGCAGTAATGGCATTGGTGATGGTTGTAGTGGTGGTGGTAGTAGCGGTGATCTTGGCAGCCTTGGTAGTAACATTCTAGTGGTAGCACTATCGTGGTAGTGGTGGTGGTGGTGGTGGTGGTGGTGGTGGT
>NW_026339779.1:0-328 GCF_001194135.2 Octopus bimaculoides | reverse complement strand
TCTACAGTGGAGCAAATGAGAAAGCTTCTGTATAGTTACAGAACCTGCTAGAAAACACCTGAAAAAGTGAAGAATGCATTGAACAATATACTTCTAAATGCACTATATCTGAAAACAGACAGGATGTATAACTTAGAGCAGTCATAGGTCTACAAGATAAAGACTGACCCTGAGCTAAACAACAGCAGCAAAGTAGAAAGCTTTCCAGATTACAAAAGATTCCATGGTTGATTTCTTTTTCCCAATTTTCTACTTTCAGCTTCATGTGCAACTGGACATTGGCAATGCAAAAATCTGAAATGCATCAAACAAGGACTTCGCTGTGATG
>NW_026339778.1:0-336 GCF_001194135.2 Octopus bimaculoides | reverse complement strand
GCTAGCATGGAAAGTGAACGTTAAACGATGATGATGATGATGATGATGATATGTGTGTGTGTAATGTTTATACTTATAAGCACAAACATTGCATTGTGAATGGTCTCCAAACAATATCAGGTTTCACAATCTTTTCTCCATTTCTCTCGTAACTTCCCCATCTAGAATTACTTATTGTCTGTATACGTATGTACATATACACACACACATATGCATACATGCACATGCATACACAAACATCCATATACTTACACATGCACAAACGCATACACACACACACATACATACATATATATATAAATCTATGTGCATATGTATATATATATATATATATAT
>NW_026339777.1:0-375 GCF_001194135.2 Octopus bimaculoides | reverse complement strand
GTTCGTTCGTTCGTACATACGTAATTACGTAGTACGTTCGTACATACGTTTGCTCATTCCTTCATATCATTTCTTCGTATGTACGTACCTTCGTTCTTTCGTTAGATCGTTCGTTCGTTCGTTTGTACGTCGTACGTACGATTGTTCGTGCGTACGTACGTACGTTCGTTCTTTCGTTCGTTCGTTCATACGTACGTTCGTTCGTTTGTCCGTACGTTCGTACGTACGTTCGTTGGTACGAAGGTACGTATGTACGTACCTTCGTTAGTTCTTTCGTCCTTTCGTTAGATTGTTCGTACGTACGTTCGTTCGTTCGATCGTTCCATTGTGCGTCCGAACGTACATACGTACGTACGTTCGTTCGTACGTACGTTT
>NW_026339776.1:0-455 GCF_001194135.2 Octopus bimaculoides | reverse complement strand
TGGTGGTGGTTTAAGTGGTGGTGGTCGTCGTCGTCGTGGTAGTGGTGGTGGTGGTGATAGTAATGGTGATGGTAGTGGTAAACCGCAAGTTAGTCTTGATAAAGCATACCTGTCATCAAAAGTATTCTAGCCATGACCATCCCGTCTTTTCTTTTCAGACATGGTATAACTGAGATCATATTTATCTAATGTGTACTTCCTTACTTTTTCTAACAAGTTAACGCAACAGCATAGACTTCATTCACTTTAATTTTTCAGATTGTATGTATACAGACAGACAGACAGGCAGGCAAACAGGCTGACAGACAGACAGACAGACAGGCAGGCAAACAGGCTGACAGACAGACAGACAGATAGATAGATCGATAGATCAATAGGTGGATAGGTGGATAGATGGAAAGATAGATAGATATCAAATTGCGTTGTCTATTGAAAAATATTATATATATTATATA
>NW_026339775.1:0-228 GCF_001194135.2 Octopus bimaculoides | reverse complement strand
ACATGTTTTAGTCATTTGACTGTGGCCATGCTGGAGCACCACCTTAAAGGTTTTTGTAGTGGAAGAAATTGGCACCAGAACTTATTCTTTGTAAACCTAATACTCATTCTATCAGTCTCTTTTGCCGAACCGCTGGAATGTAAACACACCAACATCGGATGTCAACTGGTGGTGTGACAAACACTGACACCAATACATACACATATATATATATATATATATATATAT
>NW_026339774.1:0-326 GCF_001194135.2 Octopus bimaculoides | reverse complement strand
ATTTCGATTTGCATATGTTCGTCAATTTGCTACAATCTCTTTAAAGTAAACAAAATCAAAATATTAAATTGGGGGTGGGTGAAAGAGGTGGGGGATGAAATTTTTAAAAATTCATTTCGTAATCTCTGACATCTAAAACGTAGGAATCTAAAAAAATTTTTTCTTAAATACGGCATTTTTCAAGGAGAGGTGTGAAACTGCATTAGCCCCACATATATATATATATATGTATATATATATATATACATATATATATCATCATCATCATCGTCGTCGTCATTTAACATCCACTTTCCATGCTGGCATGGGTTGGATGGTTTGATTGA
>NW_026339773.1:0-211 GCF_001194135.2 Octopus bimaculoides | reverse complement strand
TTGTAGAGAGAGATGTGGTAGTGCTGGTAGTGGTTAGGGTAGTATTAAGTGAACCGATCGTGATATTGCTGTTATTATTACTGTCGTTTCTAGTATCAATATCAACGATAGCGCTCAGATGTGTGCAGCCTTTCAGCAGCACTTTGCTCAATTGTTCGGGCCGAGCGGTAGGACGGACGACGGAACAGACTTCGGTGTGTACCTAGACGGC
>NW_026339772.1:0-206 GCF_001194135.2 Octopus bimaculoides | reverse complement strand
AGATAGATAGATGAGAAAATATACAGGGTAGGAAAATTATAGAGATTTCGGGCTTTGTGCCTAGAATAGAAAAGAATATCTGAACTGAGTAAGGCGGAAAGCTGGCTGACTCATCAACACATTGGGCAAAATGCATAGCAGCATTCTGTCTGTTTTTACATTCTGGGTTTCAATTCCAATGAGGTTGAATTTGCCTTTTATCTTTT
>NW_026339771.1:0-1371 GCF_001194135.2 Octopus bimaculoides | reverse complement strand
TTATTATTATTATTATTACTACTACTACTACTACTATTATTATTATTATGCCCATGGGTATATGGCATAGTGGTTTAGAGCGCAGGCTACTAACCCCAAGATTCCGAGTTCGATTCCAAGCAGTGACCTGAATAATAATAATAATAATAATAATAATAATAATAATACTAACATTGAAAAATGCCTTTGGAATGAGAACCCAGGTTCGAAAATTTCCCCAAAGACACCTTATGAAGGCTGGAGTATATATCAGCCGAAATGTTGTGTTAACAACAAACAAGATGAGGACAAATATCCGTCAAATGTAAATAATGTAAATAATGTAAATAATGAACAATCCCATGGTCATTCATGACCGAAAGGGGTCCTTACTCGTTAGTCCCCTTTAATATGAGGAGCCCCAAGGCAGTGAGCTGGCAGAATTGTAAGCACACCTAGTACTTATGCTATCAGTCTCTTTTGCTGAACTGCGAAGTTAGAGACATAAACACAACAACATTATTTGTCAAGCGATGGTGGGAGGACAAACGCAGACATGCAAACAAACATACACACACACACACACACACACACACATATGACAGGCTTCTTTCAGTTTCCGTCTACCAAATCCACTCACAAGGCTTTGGTCAGCCCGAGGCTATAGTAGAAGACACTTGCCCAAGGGACTGAACCCGCAACCATGCGGTTGGGAAGCAAGTCTCTTACCACACAGCCACGTCTGTGGTCCTGTGTATATTTTGATTTTACCAGAATTTGGAATAATTTCTTTGCTTTATCCTGCAGTGCACTATTCTCTAGCGGTCTGTAAAGACATCTTGTATGAGGCCTTCAAATAGTCATTGTTGATACAGATGTTGACACATGAACATATTACACAGCTGCTATCATAATTATTGCCGTTCTTACAGGAATTAAGGTATTTAGATAATTAGCAACAATTTATGAATCTCCTATAAAATATTCATCTCCGACATAATGAGCATTAAGATTTATTTAGGTTTTTTTTTCTTCTATTTACATCAGGTGGTTTGACTGGGATTATATTATCCAACTTATCATTAGATATTAAACCACATGACATCTTCGTAGTAGCACAGCTCCATTATGTATGGTCAATAGGTGTAGTCATTAGCTTCATGACAGAGTTTAATCATTGCTATTCCTAAATCATGGGTCTATTTCTCTATCAACAACATACCAAATCTTATTTCTGTATAATATAGGCACAGATGTGGCTGTGTGGCAAGAAGCTTGCTTACCAACCACACGGTTCTGGGTTCAGTTCCACTGCATGGCATCTCGGGCAGGTTTTTTTCTGCTATAGCCTCGGGCCAACCAAAGACTTGTGAGTGGATTTGGTAGATGGAA
>NW_026339770.1:0-211 GCF_001194135.2 Octopus bimaculoides | reverse complement strand
AGAGTATATAGGGATTTATGGGAAAGAATTTTTGCGAGGGAGTGGAGAGAAGAGTCTCAGAAAATTCACACGATCTGACTTTTTCCCTCATAACTTATTTCTTTATTGCCCACAAGGGGCTAAACATAGAGGGAACAAACAAGGACAGACAATGGGATTAGGTCGATTACATCGACCCCAGTACACAACTGGTACTTAATTTATCGACCCC
>NW_026339769.1:0-281 GCF_001194135.2 Octopus bimaculoides | reverse complement strand
TGATGGCAATAAATGTCGCATTTTATTGATAATATTTCAAACCCAACATTCTATCCCCAAATCACTGACAGCCGTCTTTCAACGACACGTATTGGTTGTATTTTGTTGTTTTATTGAGATTCTTAAATATTTGTCCATACACAAATATAAAGTTAACTTCATCGCCTACGATACTGCGAGAAAGGTTTTATAATACGCAGGTATACATCCATACATCCCTACACATAAATTCATATACATATATGTTTATAGACACACATACGTGTGTATGTATGTTTGTA
>NW_026339768.1:0-371 GCF_001194135.2 Octopus bimaculoides | reverse complement strand
CACACACACACACACACACACACACACACACACACACATACACATACAATCTAACAGAAATACTGACGCAAATATATACTCTCAGACACACACCTCTTCACCCACCCCCACCCGAATGGAATATAATCCGCTTCAAACAATCACAAACACAAAACGGTATTTTCGTGTGATGTGTATGTGTGTGTGTACGTGTGTGTGTGTGTGAGTCATTACAAAAGTGCTCTCACGTGGCTAGGTGTTGTTTTGACTCTTATTTCTAGGAATGCTGGTGCCTACTAGCACACTCTGTCACTTTGTTGACGGACATACCTTGTCTCTCGGTCCTAAATTGCGAGTAACCACCTTAATAATAATAATAATAATAATATATA
>NW_026339767.1:0-489 GCF_001194135.2 Octopus bimaculoides | reverse complement strand
TATATATATATATATATATATATACAGAATATATATATATATTCATATATGTATATACATAATATATACATATTATTTATAGGACTGTACTCCCTGGAATGCAGGCGAGAGAGATATGTAATAATATACATATGGAAAAAAACTGGAAGGACTGGTACCAAACTTTGGCATCAAGTACTACACGAATGCCCGCACAGGTCGCCACTGCATGGTACCAAGGGTACTGTCAACTGCATCTCACATAAGAACAAGGTACTCCGACAGCCTCGGTTTCAGAGGACCTCAGCTCTTTAATGCCCTGCCAAAACAGTTGAGAGACCTGCAAGACATGGATATGGTGGTCTTCAAAACAAAACTCAACACTTTCCTCTCCACGATACCAGACGAACCAATGGCTCGAAATGAAACACAGTTTAGGGCAGTGATGTCAAATTCTTTTATACACCAGATGTGCCATAAAAACTCTTGATTGGACTATATCAAGTGGAG
>NW_026339766.1:0-230 GCF_001194135.2 Octopus bimaculoides | reverse complement strand
TACTTACATACACACATACATAAATACATGCACGCATACATGTATACATACATGCATGCATACTGACATACACAGATATATACACATATACATACATGCAGGCATACAAACATACATGCATACATACATGCATATATATACACACATGGATTTTTACATACATTCATACATTCATACACACATACATGCATACATACATTCACGCATACATACATACATTCATACATGCA
>NW_026339765.1:0-579 GCF_001194135.2 Octopus bimaculoides | reverse complement strand
ATATATATATATAAAGATGTATATACATATGTCGTTGTTTGTTTAAACTCTGGTCAGCTCTGATTAATCAGAGGTATTGTAGCTTCCATGAGTATCCCTTCTTTTTTACCAGACGGCGTATCCTAGACTATATTTTATTTATATATGTATATATTTTTTTGAAAGACAGTAGGATGTGGTTTGTTGGGGACTTAGCTGCTATTTCTCGCAGACCGAGCAACCATATAGAACCGCTCTCATGGTGTGTAAATATATGCGTGTGTTTGTAGTATATATGTATATAATTTATGTATATATGTATGGGGTGACTGTGCCATTTCCACGGTGACATCTCAGAAGGCATGGCTTACTTAACCAAACCTTCATACCCCTACCGTCATGACTGAAATTGCCTCCAGCACTGCCGATTAAAGATTTCACAACACCCCCACACTATATTGTACACCCAGTTCCACATGTGAATATATTATTAGAATTGTGCTGGCCATGCTGTGAGCCAGATAAATCTGTGTATGTAGTGTTTAACTCTATACATGCGCGCGCGCGTTATATATATATATATATGTTTGTGTGTCTATA
>NW_026339764.1:0-1578 GCF_001194135.2 Octopus bimaculoides | reverse complement strand
AATACCTTAGGAATAAGAACCCAGGTTCGAAATTTCCCCAAGACACATGAAGAAGTCTGGAAGGTAAATTAGCCGAAACGTTGTGTTAACAGCAAACAAGATGAGAACAAATATCCGTCGATGTATATTAATGTACATAATTTCTCATCTCATAAATATAGAACTGTATATATATTTTACCTAAACCGAAAATTATTTACTGCTGAGTTACTTGGTTAACACGTGACGAGATAAACGAATTAGATTTTTTTAATCATAATTTGTGTATAAGTGTGAACAGTTGTAAATGCATTGCGGAAGTATCGTGTTCCTGGGGTATGTAGAGCTGTTTACAATTATACGCATATGTTTATGTTATGCTGATGAGGGAAAACGGGTTTTCCCCGTCATTCTGAAATCAATTGATCCATAGCTGAACCTATTCATGAATCTTTTCGTTTATTTTCCCCGCTTTCAGTGCGTGTTTACGTAAGGTAGATTTGCGCCATTTGGCATCTTCTTTCAACATGTGGCTTGGCCCGTTGTAAGACTCGCTTTTTGCCTTTATTATGGTTTTATAAATATACTTATAAAATTATATATTCTATTAATTTTTTTACCTTAATTGGTTATTACATGCTGATCACCTGATAAAATCTAATATAGATTTTATCTTTAATTTTAATATATATACATACACACATATATACTTGGAAAAGGATGCGTGGCGTTCGATCATATAATAATATAAATAATATATAAATATATGCATATATCCATACATATATGTACATACCTACATCTATATGTATACATATATGCATATTTTGGCACAGGATATCACAAAAAAAAAAAACACAATGAGAAACGAGAACATAAAGACGAAAACAGAAAACGAACACGACGTCCTTCTTTCAATTTCCGTCAACCAAAACCACTCAAAAGGCTTTGGTCAGCCCAAGGCTACAGTAGGAGACACTTACCCAAGGTGTCTCATAGTGGGACTGAACCCGGAACTATGTGGTTGGGAAGCAAGCTTCTTACTCAACAGCCATATCTGTGCCTACACACACACACACACACACACACACACACACACACACACACATAGAGGAAACGTATAAAAGACCACTACCTTGCCCACCGAAATTACATCTTCAATTCCATCGTTTCCACACCATCGTTCGTTACAATTCCATCGATTCCACACCATCGCTAAAATATCTTAGAGTCACCAATTCTAAAGCTAACAATTTCGCCACGAAGCCTCTATTTTATGTGTATTTATGTATACATAAATGGCGAGCTGGCAGAATCGTTAGCACGGGCGAAATGATTAGCGGCATTTCGTCTGCTGTTACGTTCTGAATTCAAATTCCGCCGAGGTCGACTTAGCCTTTCATCCTTTCGGGGTCGATCAAATAAGTACCAGTTACGCACTGGAGTCGATGTAATCAACTTGATCGCTTTGTCTGTTCTTGTTTGTCCCTTCTGTGGGCAATAAAGATATATGTATATAAATACTTGTGTGTCCCCCCTGTGTGCAGCTCTGTGTGGCTAATAAAAGATATCTATCTATCTATCTATCTATCTATCTAT
>NW_026339763.1:0-780 GCF_001194135.2 Octopus bimaculoides | reverse complement strand
ATGTATATATATGTGTGTGTGTGTGTGTATATATACATATACATACATATATATGTACACATATACACATACATATACATACGTATACGTATATATTGAGTTAAATATAACTACATGTATACCATATATGAAAATGAGCCATTATACAGATATAAACGATCGTACAGGAATATTTATAGAGATACACAGCCATAAATACACACAAACACAGACAGACATATACACATGACCGGATGTAGAAATACGTGTCGAGATATGCATACAGACATCCATATAAATACAAAAATATATATACATATATACACATTCAAATGCACATATATACACATATACATATAGGCACAGATATACATAAAGATGCAGATATATATATGTATGTATGTATGTATGTATGTATGTATGTATATACACATTCATATAGGCATAAATATACACCATGTATACACATAAGTAATACAGACGGGTCCATACATATCCTACGTAGGTTTGGTCTTTTTTTTATGTGGATGGCAATTCTTTTCTGTGTATATATGAATATGTAAATGCTTTCCCAAATAAAATCGCACTTCATCTTTGATGCTTCTAGCGTGATTCACAAGCATTCAACAATGAGTACATTGCATCTTACAACAAAAATGGCTGTAAGCTAACGAAGTTCATGATATAATTTCTTCTTTCTTTGTCATTTTAATTTCTTATTACCGCTTTGTACTCGACAGACGCTTTGTTCTGTAGCATATGTGCCTTGAGTTCTAATACCAAGTTATTAGTATCGCTATG
>NW_026339762.1:0-344 GCF_001194135.2 Octopus bimaculoides | reverse complement strand
TTCTACAGCTGGATGCCCTTCCTAACGCCAACCACTCAGAGAGTGTATCTATATATATATATATAATTTTAAAATGCACACACACACATATATATCTAAGAAAGAATAATGGAGAATAATTTCTTCATGCTTATGTTTATATCGTAGACATTTTACATTTTTATGTGATTTGAAAGTTTTGCAAATTTTTGTTGTGTATTCTGTTTTGGATTTACTTTCAGGTTTATATCATTATTCAACAAAGTTATTTAAATGTTTAAAAATATAAATTACATTTTTTTGTTTTTGTTTTTTAGCATCCAGAAATTAATATTAACTACTAAAAACTTAAAAAAAAAAAAAAA
>NW_026339761.1:0-391 GCF_001194135.2 Octopus bimaculoides | reverse complement strand
ATATATATATATATATATATATATATATATATATATATACATATTGTTATGTACATATTCATGTATATGCACACACATAGATACATATCTGTATGTATATTTATATGGACGTAAGTATGTATGTGTATTTATTTATATGTATACATATAGACATAAATATATATATATGTACATATATATATATATGTATATATATATATATATGTATATATATGCATATATGTGTATGCATGTATATAGAAATATATACATGCATACATGTATTAAATATAAATATATATATACATATATACACACGTATATACATATACACATGCATACATAAACGCATGCATGCATATAGAAATATACATAATATACATACGCACACAAACACATATATATATGTGTG
>NW_026339760.1:166-378 GCF_001194135.2 Octopus bimaculoides | reverse complement strand
GAGTAAAAGAGTAAAAGAATGTTCATCTGAATATTTTTCATTTTTGCTTCTCTCTACATACATATCCTTATGTATATTTGCCTGTATATATGTAGGTATGTATATTTCATTTATCAATCTCAGATGTGTTTATTTGTTTATTTGCATCGTTATCTCTTTCCCTCTCTCTCTCTTTTCTTTCTCTCTCTCTCTGTTTTATTGATATATATATA
>NW_026339760.1:0-103 GCF_001194135.2 Octopus bimaculoides | reverse complement strand
ATATATATGTATGTATATATGTATGTATGTATATGTATATATATATGCATTTATATGTATATACGTATATATGTATTATAAATATATACAAGCCAGTATGCTC
>NW_026339759.1:0-345 GCF_001194135.2 Octopus bimaculoides | reverse complement strand
AATATGACAAATTATCTACCAAGATATCTTAGTCCCTTCAAGTTCCAAGAGTAAGTAATAACGATTTCTGGAATTATATTTCATCGTCCAATACCTATCGACACGAAATTTGTATATCGTTGTGCAATTGATAAGATACTAATCCATATCATCGTACACTAGCCTTTATATCCTTTGTTATTATTATCATTATTATCAATATTATTATTATTATTATTATTATTAGTGTATTAATCCCAATATTTTTATCACTATTTATACTACGGTTGTTTGCATTTAGCGTATGAGTTTTCCTGTCCTCTAGCGTCTTACAGCACAATGTACTATATTGGCTTAAACATATTT
>NW_026339758.1:0-737 GCF_001194135.2 Octopus bimaculoides | reverse complement strand
TGTACCTGTAATTCAAGGGGCCTGACATGTCACACTCTGTGTCACGCTAAATCTCCCCGAGAGCTACGTTAAGGGTACACATGTCTGTGGAGTACTCAACCACTTGCAGGTTAATTTCATGAGCAGGCTGTTCCGTTGATCGGATCAATTGGAACCCTCGTCGTCGTAACCGACAGAGTGCCTACTAACAGTGGTTCATTCTAGATACGAGGTACTTTCTCCAATCTCAGGTCTCTCTCGTTTCGCCTATTTCTGTTGTTGTTGTTGTTGTTGTTGTTTTTGTTGTTATGGTTGATATTGCTGTTGTCGTTGTTGCTGTGGATGAGGGCATCGCAGACCTATGATGAAAAATTATCAACAATGAGATCTGAGAAAATATATTCAAACCTGTACATACCTGATTATTTACATCTGACTGATTATTTAAGGGCACTTTTATATTATTCTAGCGCTTGAGCTGAGGGAAAATTTTGTTATTATTTCTTGAAGGTATAGCCATTAGCTTTAGCCTCCTCCTCTGTCTCATCTGTAGAGTTTCATATTCTGCTGATATCCAGGCAAGTGTACTGGAGAAATGAGGTACTAATGAAGCAGATATTCTTGTCTTCCTTTCCTTGTTTGTATCGGCCGACTGCAAAACGGGACATATTTCATAACCTTTTAGTGAATATCTACGTAGCAAAGAAGAAAAAAAAGACAGCAAATAAAATTCTGATTGAAATACGAATATATATATA
>NW_026339757.1:0-302 GCF_001194135.2 Octopus bimaculoides | reverse complement strand
TACATACATACATACATACATACATACATACATACATGCATATGTGTGTGCGTAATAATGTTATTATTTAATTTCATTTCTAAGTTTTTTGCCAATGGAAAGAGAAACGGTTTCTAACCTAGAACCAAGGCCTTTCATTGGCATTTCAATATCACCAGGGTAGTTTTGCATGTACAGGTAGTTTTGCAGGTACATGTATATATGTACAAGTATTTGGAGACGATGCTTGTGCAGATCTGAATGTCTTGTTTTTTGTTTTATGTATGTGTGTCTCTTCTGTATTTAACTATTTAAACTCTTCC
>NW_026339756.1:0-575 GCF_001194135.2 Octopus bimaculoides | reverse complement strand
TGTGTGTGTTCCCCTTCCACCACTTGATAACCGGTAATAGTTTGTCTACGTCCTCGTAACTTAACGGTTCAGTGAAAGTGACCACGGGGATAAGTACAAGACTTTAAAAAATGAGGAATGGAGTCGAATCTTCAGTTGTTGCTCCAGCATGATCAGCGTCAAATGACTGAAACAAGAAAAAATAGAACAGGCATGGATATCCTTTTTTTGAGAAGCGCCTCGTGCCTCACCACTAAAAAACTGTCAATAGTTTTTTGTTCGTCATGCTATCCAGAAATTCCTACGGGCGAAGGTTTGCCCTTGACTGAAAAATAAAAGTTAGACTGTAGTATGAGGTGGGTTGAACCAAACAACACATTCAGCTATATCAAACAGATGCAAGGGAGATAACGAAATTGTATCGAGCATTTGACATTTTGTATTATGAAAAAGTATTTTTGCATATTATTCCACAAATGTTCCAATTTGTTTTGTCAGCTAAAAGTTTGTATCGTTTGTCATTTTTATTGTGGCTAAAATTTCTGAAATGTCATGCATTCAATGGTTAATGTTTACAAGTACACCCGCACGGAAAA
>NW_026339755.1:0-254 GCF_001194135.2 Octopus bimaculoides | reverse complement strand
TTGATACCTATTATCTTGTTTTTCGCATTGAGCTCTGTTTTTAGTATTAACCTAACTCGTCTATAGTATTCCTTTCTTATTTTCTCTTTCATTTGTGTGTGTCGTATCGTATCTAGTATATTGATACCTAAGTGTCTGTATGTATGGTTTTTCATTTCCTTTATCTAATGCGACGTTGTTACTCTTAACTAGCTTTCCTCTTTACAAGGTTGCTTTGGTACATTTTTCTAAGCCAAATTTCATGTTTATTTCTT
>NW_026339754.1:0-222 GCF_001194135.2 Octopus bimaculoides | reverse complement strand
ATTTTTACCACAACTCCCTAGTATCGGAGCTGTGATCTATTAAATTCGGAAAAGTAGAGGCCCTTCCTGGAACACATGTTGGTGTGCAAAGATCTGCTGCCGCTAATGTCCAAATTTTTTTTGCGGCTGTGGTGATACTTCATTGGGTGGAGGCGAAATGGCCCAGTGGTTAGTGCAGCGGACTCGCGGTCGTAGGATCGCGGATTCGATTCCCAGACCGGG
>NW_026339753.1:0-400 GCF_001194135.2 Octopus bimaculoides | reverse complement strand
CTTATTCTTTGTAAGCCTAGTACTTATTCCATCTGTCACTTTTGCCGAACTGCCAAGTTAAGGGGACGTAAACACACCAGCATAGGTTGTCAAATGACGGTGGGGGGAACAAACACAAAGACACACACATACACACATGATGGGCTTCTTTCAGTTTCTGTCTACCAAATCCACTCACAAAGCTTTGGTCGGCCCAAGGCTATAGTAGAAGACACTTGCCCAAGGTGCCACGCAGTCGGACTGAACCTAGAGCCATGTGGTTGGTAAGCAAGCTACTTACCACACAGCCACTTCCTGTATATCTATATAATCATGTCTATAAATAAATGAATATTTATCTTGTATATATATGAATGTGATGTGTGCCAGAGGGTTTGCAAATCCAATGGGGGTCTTAAAA
>NW_026339752.1:0-464 GCF_001194135.2 Octopus bimaculoides | reverse complement strand
TATATATGTATATATATATATATATATAAATACATACATATATATACACAGACATATATATATGTATGTATAATATATATATATATATGTGTGTGTATATATGTAAGTATGTATATACTTTAAAGTGCACTTATGCAGATGCACAAATATGTCCATGTCCACGTATGATATATGTGTATGTATACAAACACACGTGCACATGTACAGGTATGTTTGTGTGTATATGCACTCAAATGTTTGTCTTAATTGTACAACTTGACTTGTTTGTCAGTTCATTATGTCCACATTATATGTTATACACACACACACATAAGCATACAATCTCACTCACACGCACATACACATCCATATACATACTTATAGACCATTATACATATAAGCAAATTCACAGGTATAGCAATATGCATATACATATATCTATATATGTGAATATATGCATACATACAAAATTCATTAATATATAT
>NW_026339751.1:3852-4469 GCF_001194135.2 Octopus bimaculoides | reverse complement strand
ATTCTGATATGCCACTGGGTCAAAGAGAGAGCCTCGAGGACGTCTGTCTGTTCGTGGTTACATGGATAGCTAAATTTACTAGCGCAGTCCATGTAACCAAACCATGCTTGTTGGCGGATGACGGTTAGCTACATTAAGTTAACCTGCAGAGCTGCAAGAAGTGGTTATCAAACAGCTTTTCATTCACCTTATTATTAAGTTCTCAGTGCACAGTGTCGAGAACATACAAAATAATCTTGGAAAAATATCTTTGATCTTAAATCAGCTAGTTCATAACTATTATTTATTTCTCTATGGACTCCATAGTTTACTATTGTACACTGGTGGACTCCCATAGCCATTCGATGTTGAAATATGTTTTCAAAACTCCTATTTTGTTTTTCACACATTGTGTAGGTTAAACAATGTAAAACGTTACGGACATAAACCATGCTGTTTCTTGCAATGAATACATCTAAAGTAAATGTATTTTCATGGACCCTTAATATAAAACTTGTGGGGTTTCCAATTTGTTTCAATGAACCACCAAAATCTTATATGGATCTCTGCTGAAAACCAATGAGCTAGATCAAGACCGACCCAAGTTTACACAGCACCAAAACTAACAACAGCAGCAG
>NW_026339751.1:2110-2625 GCF_001194135.2 Octopus bimaculoides | reverse complement strand
ATATATATATATATATATATATATATATATATATACGAGTGAGGCACCATACAACCTAAAGGTTCGTCGGTTCCTATCACGATCTGACGAAACTAAGTTGCATGGGGACGTAGGTATGTGTGTCATTATTTAGTTTTATTTCAAGATTTCTTTCCCCTAGAGAAAGAACCGGTTTCTAACCTAGATCCAGGACTGCTTCATTGGAATTCCAACAGCATCAACAGGGTATTTTGGGATGTATGTGCATATATGTGCAGTATTTGAAGTCAGTATGTGTGCAGATTCGTATGTTTTGTTTTATGTATGTATTCTCCTGCATATAGTCGCTTGTCTAAACATGCGCATATATACTTAAATGATAAACTTCTGGAAAGCTTTACAAATATTCTAGAGTTCCAGTGATAGCTTAGACCTGTAGTTTTCGAATCAGCTTTCAACTTGAGAAGCCTAATTTTTCAAGATTGGTACTTACGTACATACATACATACATACATACATACATACATACATACACG
>NW_026339751.1:0-1460 GCF_001194135.2 Octopus bimaculoides | reverse complement strand
GAAAGATTTCTTAAAGTTATCAAATAACAATATGACAACAATGACTTGTAAATATGTCGTTAGAAATAGTTTTAAGGAATTGGTAGCTTCGTCATGCCACAAGTACATGCTATTTATTTCGCGATCGACCGATTTACAAAAAATGGCCTTCAAATTTTCCCAAATTCACCCAAGCTCCTTAGATAAAGGGGTGCACTCAGCAGTCTTGTATGATGTATATATACTTCCCAGCAATGGGTATTAAACATCCTTTCTTTTGTTTGCCTCGCATGGCCACATCCCGATAATAAAAGAAGTAAATAAAAAAAAAAAGATATATATATATAATTTAGAGAAAAGAACCAAAGTTTATGAACTCATCCATGAAAATCCGCAGTCACATATAGAAAAATTTAATAAGTAAATACACTAAAAAGAAGTATAATGAAATACAAAGTAATAATCATTAAAATAATTTATGACTATTACTTTGTATATGATTATTACTTTGTATTTTATTATAGTTCTTTTTTGTGCATTTACTTATTAAATTTTTCTGTATGTGACTGTAGATTTTCATGGATGAGTTCATAAACTTTGATTCTTTTCTCTAAATTATATATTTATATATTATATACAGTGAAACTTAATTTAATTTTAATTTTTGCTAAATTGAATTTGAGTTTTTACCTGTAAATTTGGATTTTTTTAAAATCCAATGAAGTGAAGTACGCTCTTTGCTAGAAATAGCAACCGATAAATTATCGGTGCCATGTAGAGCTTCGCTGAATGTCTAACAGGCAGAGATGTTTGCAAGCGGGGAATATAGGAAAATTCTATCTTACCTCTACGAAGACCGTTATAGTAATGAAGGATAATTCAAGACTGCAGTTCTGAACTCTTCAGATCTCCTGTGTGTATGCACGAATCTGATTAGGTCTCATCAGTTAGATGTGCTGTAACGACGGAAATTTCAAAAGATTCACTGCACCTCTGCTTGTTTACTCGGTTGAAAATCATAGTTGAAATTCGAACCAAGATCAGTGAAAAGATATGCAAGAGATATAAATATTATTAAAATTAATATTATTATCTAGCAAGAATAAAGCACCATAAGAGATATAAACAAGCAGAGATGTAGTGAATATTTTGAACTTTCAGTCATTGCGGCACATCCAACTGTTGAGAACCAATCAGATTCGTGCATATACACACGTGATCTGAAAAGTTCGAAACTACAGTCGTGGATTATCCTTCATTCCTCTAACGGTCTTCCTAGAGGTAAGAGAGAATATTACAAGTAGAAAGATATATTTTTCAACGCGTAAGCTCTGATAGAACAGCATATACGATAAAATCCTTAGAGAACAGAAAAATCTATCAGCAACCAGCACGCGTTGAAAAACATCTCTTTCTACTTGTACTACAATACATTTCAGCGCTTCAAAAAAGCATATTGTTTCCTTACATATGATGCAGTT
>NW_026339750.1:0-217 GCF_001194135.2 Octopus bimaculoides | reverse complement strand
ATCTACTCTTTTCCCCTCTAATTATCATCCTAGATGTTCTCTCTCTCTCTCTTATTCTCCGTCTCCTTTTCTTCATTTACATACAACATATATCCCCCACCCCAATCTTTTTCTTCTTCTTCATCGAAATCTTCTGTCGCAATATGCGCGTAGAAGTGTGTGCATGTTGTTATGTGTTGAGTGGGGCATGGTAGGCGGGATTAAGTGTGGATTTACA
>NW_026339749.1:0-207 GCF_001194135.2 Octopus bimaculoides | reverse complement strand
GTGTTGTATCGCGTCTAGTTCATTGATTCCTAAGTATGTCTGGCTTTGGTATAATTCTCTTATTTCATTTGCTTTTTCTAGTGTGATGTTGCTACTCATAACTAGTTTTCCTCTTTTCAAGGTTGCTTTGGTACAATTTTCTAAGCCAAATTTCATGTTTCTTTGGTAAATCCATGTACTGTCTGTAGTAATATTTCCAGCTGTTTA
>NW_026339748.1:0-250 GCF_001194135.2 Octopus bimaculoides | reverse complement strand
GATATCTTTACTCTATGGATCTTTTCTATATAAGTTGTTGGATGGATATATTTACAACACGGTGAAATATTAGAATTTAAATAAAATAATGGCCATCTATTTTGGTAGAAATCAATTCAATGAATGTTTACGAAATGGAACAGAATAAATTCGTTTGTCGTGAGAAGAGAATAATGACGTTTCGCAATGTGACTGTCTCTGACAAGAAAGCACTTCCAAACGTTTTTGCTTCCTTCAGTTCAATGCACAT
>NW_026339747.1:0-469 GCF_001194135.2 Octopus bimaculoides | reverse complement strand
GTGTGTGTATGGGGAGTGCCTGTATTATCTATATCCTCTGTTAATACATATTCGTTTGTTTTTGTTTATCTATTTGTTCATGTGTTTATATCTACTTTTTTTTGTATTTAATTTAATTTTGTTAACGTATGTAGTATTTAATTCCCTTTGTTTTTCTATGTATTGTATTATATTTTGTTCATATTGTTATCGGTTGATGGGGAACGTATTGTCATATGTTGTGGTTTGTTAGGGGTGTGTGTTAGTGTTCCATTCTAGTTTCCTATTCAGGCTAGGTTTACCTTCTATTATGTGTGTAGCTTCTGTAATTTGTCTAAGTGCTGCGTCTCTGCTATGTGTGGATAAGATTTTAATTTCTATGTTGTTGAGTGAGCCTCCCATGTTCTTGCTCAGCGTGCTGGTACAGAACGGATGAGCTATTCCCTTCCTTAAGTTCCCTCCAATGTTCATTTGCCCGCTCCCCTATGCT
>NW_026339746.1:0-283 GCF_001194135.2 Octopus bimaculoides | reverse complement strand
GTGGTGGTGCTGGTTATGGAGAGGGTGGTATAAGTAGCTATGAGAATGTTGTTGGTGGTGATGATCATGATGATGATGGAAATGGGGTGATGGTTGTGTGTGTGTGCGTGATGGTGGGGGTGGTGTTAGCGCTTAGTAATGACAGTGGCGGTGATGGTAGTGATGACGACGACGACGATGATGATGATGATGGTGGTGGTGGTAGTGGTTGTGGTGGCAGTGGTGGTGGCAGTTCGTAGCGGCAGCGAGATGAGGATAATGGTAGAAGTGATGGTATTGATGA
>NW_026339745.1:0-410 GCF_001194135.2 Octopus bimaculoides | reverse complement strand
ATGAAAAGGTGGGAACTGTGAGTGTAGCCGATAAACCCCGTTCTGGCCGTTCAGCCGCTTCTGTGAATCCAGCCAATAAAACAAAGGCTGATGCTCTGATCAGAGAAGACAGGCGCATAACTCTTGAGGAGTTGGCAGAAAACCTTGAAGTGAGCCATGGAAGTGCTTACAACATTGTCGAATCAGTTGGCTTTTGAAAAGTGTGCGCCCGTTGGGTACCAAGAGAGCTGACTACTGAACGCAAGATCTACAGGGTCAATGCCTGCACTGAACTACTCGAACAAAGTCAAAGACACAACACCTACTTTTGAAGGTTCGTAACAGGTGATGAAATATGGGTTCATCATTATGAACCGGAAACAAAGAGGCAGTCAATGGAATGGCACCACTCTACGTCACCACCACCGAAA
>NW_026339744.1:0-251 GCF_001194135.2 Octopus bimaculoides | reverse complement strand
CTTCCTAGAGGTAAGACAAATTTTTCATGTTTGTTGCACACACACGTCTTCGCCAGTATATACGCAGTGAAGGTTTACAATAGCGTCGTATTCGTATCAATTGCTATGTTTCACTAAATATTGCCTTGTTGTACCACCCATCTGTATTTATATATTTATAAATGGCTGCGTGGTAAGTAGTTTGCTTACCAACCATATGGCTCCGGGTTCATTCCCACTGCGTGGCACCTTGGGCAAGTGTTTTCTACTAT
>NW_026339743.1:0-389 GCF_001194135.2 Octopus bimaculoides | reverse complement strand
GATAAGTTCTGATCCTTGTGGATCTTAAAATGTCTTTTGAGGCCTCCGTTGGATTTGCAAAGCTTCTGGCATACGTCGCACTGAAAGGTGCGCACAGATATATAGGCAGAATAGTTGGTAGAGGTTTTACTTGTTTCAGTCATTTGACTGGGGCCATGCTGGAGCACCGCCTTTAGTCGAGCAAATCGACCCCAGGACTTATTCTTTGTAAGCCTAGTACTTATTCTATCGGTCTATTTTTGTCGAACTGCTAAGTTACGGGGACGTAAACACACCAGCATCGGTTGTCAAACGATGGTGGGGGGACAAACACAAACACACAAACACACAAACACACATACATACACACATATATATACATATATATGACGGGCTTCTTTCAGTTTCCG
>NW_026339742.1:0-200 GCF_001194135.2 Octopus bimaculoides | reverse complement strand
GTATGTATGTACGTATGCATGTATATGTGTATATATACGTGTGTCCAGCCAATGTCAACGTCTCAATTGAAAATCAACTGCACCAATCTGTCACTCTGTCTGTCTGTCAGTCAGTCAGTCTCTCTCTCTCTCTCACTCTCTCTCTGTCTCTCTGTCTCTCTATCTGTGAACTGTACCAGTCACAAACATATCTTTTCGAT
>NW_026339741.1:0-213 GCF_001194135.2 Octopus bimaculoides | reverse complement strand
GTATGTATGTATGTATGTACATGTGTAAGTATGTATGTGTGTATATGCGTATGTTATGTATGTATGTGTGTATGCATGTATGCATATATGTATGTATATATATGTATGTATGTATGCGTATATGTATGTATGTATGCATGTATATACATTCACCCTTACCACTATGGAAAAGGAAAAATACACCATATAAAACACTTGGGCAGAGAAAATTTG
>NW_026339740.1:0-280 GCF_001194135.2 Octopus bimaculoides | reverse complement strand
TATTATTATTATTATTATTATTATTATTATTATTAATATTATTAAGGCGGGGAGCTAGCTGAATCATTAGCACGCCGGTCGAAATGCTTTGCGATTTTTCGTCTAGCTTCACGTTCTGAATTCAAATGACATCGGCGTCAACTTTGCGTTTTATCCTTTCGGGGTCGATAAATTAAGTATCAGTTACGCACTGGATCCATGTAATCGATTGGTTTTCTTCCCCAAAATTTCAGACCTTTTGGCTATAGAAGAAAGCATTGTTATTATTGTTGTTGTTGTG
>NW_026339739.1:0-358 GCF_001194135.2 Octopus bimaculoides | reverse complement strand
AAATGTGCCAAAGCAACCCTGAAAAGAGGAAAATTAGTTAAAAGTAGCAGCATCACACTAGATAAAGCCATTGAAATAAGAGAACTAGACGAAAGCCAACCATACAAATATTTAGGAGTCAATGAACTAGATAGGATACAACATACACAAATGAAAGAAAAAATAAAGAAAGAGTACTATAGACGAGTTAGATCAATACTAAAAACAGAGCTCAATGCTAAAAACAAGATAATGGGTATTAACACTTTAGCTGTCCCAGTTATAAGCTACAGCTACAGTATCCTTAACTGGACACTAAACGAACTATCTAAAATAAATAGGAAAACAAGAAAAATAATGACAGGATATAGGATGCACC
>NW_026339738.1:0-319 GCF_001194135.2 Octopus bimaculoides | reverse complement strand
ACACTTACATTACACATCCATCGGAGCATACTGGTTTCATTTCTTGCAAGCTTACGCATCTCCTCAGCAGTCATGGCCCATGTTTCACTGCCATGTAGCATGGCTGTTCGTACATATGCGTCATACAGTCTGTCTTTTACTCTGAGCAAGAGGCCCTTTGTCACCAGCAGCGGTAAGAGCTCTCTGAACTTTGCCCAGGCTATTCTTATTCTAGCAGCTACACTTTCAGCACACCCTCCACCGCTACTGACTTGGTCATCTAGGTAACAGAAGCTATCAACTACTTCTAGTTTTTCTTCCTGGAATGTGGCAGAAGTTG
>NW_026339737.1:0-208 GCF_001194135.2 Octopus bimaculoides | reverse complement strand
TATATATATATATATATATATATATACGTTTACACATGCGCGCACACACACATACATACATATATGTATTTAAGTATGCATGTACCTTGGTGTGTGTACATGTGTATGTACATGTGAGTGTGTATGCGTTTCCATAAATACATACACACACACACACATATACATATATATATATATGTATACAAACATATAATCATATAAGTAAATA
>NW_026339736.1:0-241 GCF_001194135.2 Octopus bimaculoides | reverse complement strand
TTTACTGAACCGCTAAGTTGGGGTGGCATAACCAGTTGTCAAGAGGTGAAGGCTCACAGACAGACACAAAGACACCACACACATACACATACACACACTCACACACACGCGCACACATGCACATATGTACATATAATGTGCTTGTATGTATATGTATACATACATACATCTGTTTATATATACATATTTACATATATATGTGAGTATGTATATATATATATATATATATATATATATATAT
>NW_026339735.1:0-440 GCF_001194135.2 Octopus bimaculoides | reverse complement strand
CACTCACAACACCCGGTCTGGGAATCGAAACTGCGATCCTATAACCGCGACTCCGCTGCCCTAACCACTGGGCCATTGCACCTCGACGTTAAACATATAGAATCTACTAATTAATCATCTCATGGATTAGTTGTATTTTTTATTATAAATTTCGTTTTATGCAAAATTACCAAAGTTTCTGGGTGACGTTAACCGTATTTATAGCTCCAGGAAACATGGACCATTATTGTTATTGTTATTATTTGAATCAGGTTCAGTCTTATTCTTGGTAGGATTTATGTGGGTTTGTTATCGGTAACCTTAGGTATCCACTAGCTTTCAGAAGTCTTTCAAGTCCTTAGAACCCCGCTGAAAATCTTACTTGTCCATAAGAGGCAAACTTTATGTAGAAGCTGAATTATTATTATTATTATTATTATTATTATTATTATTATTATTAT
>NW_026339734.1:875-3802 GCF_001194135.2 Octopus bimaculoides | reverse complement strand
ATATATATATATGCATTATATATATATATACATATATATTTATATATACATTACATACATACATATAGATTGAGAGGGGAGATAAATGAACCGACACATTGTCTATGGACTATCTTTGCCGAGGTTATTTACTAACTTCCACTGCATGTTCCTGGAGACAATATTAAATTTATTTCATTGTATTCAGAACCCAAGGATTTATTTGACCGGTATCTCTGAGGTCGAATGTAACCTGAAGGCTCATTGCGCTAATAAGAACCGCAAGAAACCAGTTGATATTCTGCAAAAGGTTTATCTTTATTTTCTTTTTCTTTTCCACTGTTCTAGCATTGCTTCGGTAGTTATTGAACATCCTTTAGCGAATCAACGAATTCAGTTCCTTAGAATCGCTACACCGCAACACAATATCGTTATCAAACGGCACTTATTGATTTGGTAGACAAACAGTAAAATAAGAAAATATATTGAACAGCTTCGAAAAGTTCCCAAGTTGTTGATGCAAATCTAAACTAATACAAATCCAACGAAATATTGTAGCTTGAAGGCTTGAAAATATAATAATAACAAATATATATATACACACCCATACACGCACACACACGTGTATGTGTATGTGTCTGTGTATAAATGCCTTGTAGCATTATTCGTACGATAATGGATGTATATTGTAGATAAAGCATATAGAGTGTACTATTTCTAAGCGAGTGTTAAAGAGAAGAGCTACCCCCACACTCAAAGTAAAAAGAAAGAAAAGCAAACAAAAATAGTATTATGCCATTTATTATCGGATATTGATATTACCATTTCAATCTAACATGGAATGACACTAAGAAAAGCGCAATTCATATGAATTATATGCAGATCAATAATTTCTCGCATTTCTTGATGCCGTCAAATCGTTGCTAAAATAAGTGCAACCAATGGGAAATATTGTACAGATGTTGAACTTTAGATGTGCTATAATATTCACGAATTACAGAATACTCGCTTTTCTTACTATAAAATTCATATGAATATTTTTCTTTTCCTTTTCCTTTTCGTCTTCCATCTCTTTTTTTTTTCATTTCATATCATCTACTGAACCAAAGTGTATGGTAATTTAGTTTTTGTAGTCTGCTTAAAGGGAGCGATAATTTACATTGAATAATATATATATATATATATATATATATATTATATATTTATGCAAATGATGGCTGCGAGTATAAATTTGGCTGCCTGGAAATAGGCAAAAACCAATGCAAAAATGGCGGATTTATCCTGTCTTTTCTGTTACAATGGAATTTTGTTCTTTGGAATAAAAGAAATATAATAATATTGATTTCTTTTCATTGGGCACAGAAGACCATCTTTAGTCTTGGAGGAATTTTGTCAATGGAATTGACCGACACAGGTGTTATCAATAAATAATCAAACGACTATATTGGAATCAAACAAAACGGAAAGTCAAAGAAACATGTCTTATCAATAGCTTCAACTGCCAAATCGTCCGACGGAGGGCGCCAGCTGCCAAACAAGATGACCATTAGATGAAATGCCGATGATATGATAACATGCAAGGGAGGTAATCGAACAATAGATACATCTATGGAAGTTATTCTACTGATACGTATATGACCGAACATTAAAGAGATGTTTTGGATTACAACCAAATGTTTTACTTAAACTTGCATTGTCACGTCTAAGGCTGGAACCTAACCAGGTCTCTGTGCCGTATAAGATGCCTGCGATGGCAGTACTACCCGCCGAACAGAAATCCTAGGTACTGAAACGAGCGAAGGATAAACAATAATAGATAGATAGATAGATATGCATCAATACATATACATTGTGTGTGTGTGCGTGTGCGTGTGCGTGTGCGTGTGCGTGTGCGTTTGCGTGTGCGTGCGTGTGTGTGTGTGTGTGTTTTTTTTTTTAATTCTTATAGAAGAATGTTTTTTTGATTGTGACTTCGACGTTTCAGCTATTAAGCAATCGGCAGTCTAATGGTGGCTTAGCTGGCCGAAATATCGAAGTCCCTGTCAACGACATTCTAATGTAAGAATTATAAACGTATACAAAAGTATGGGTTAACCCATCTCGTTAATGCAAAATTGTGTTTTGATTGTAACTGGACAGAGACAGCAAGCTGGCAGAATCGTTAGCAGGCCAGCGGAAATGCTGAGCGGAGTTCAAATTCCGCCGAGGTCGACTTTGCCTTTTATCCTTTCGGGAACGATAAAATATGCGCTAGTGAAACACTGGGGTCGATTTAATAGACTTGCCCACCTCCCAGCAAATTTCAAGCCTCGTGCCTATAGTAAAAACGATTATCACTGAACGTAAAAACAAACATGAATATATATACATTAATTAACCTGATGTTAAGTATCCCACCCGTGAGGGATCGATGCTAGATGGGTCAAAACAACTGTAGTGATTAATAAACATTCTCGTATCTTCCGTCGTTCTCGTTATTCAAAGATATACAGGGTGCGATGAATAAACTGTCGTCTAAATTACGCAAAAATGAAAATAACACTGACATCTCATTTTAACAGATACATTTACCAAAATTACATAAAAAATATCTTGAAATAGCAAAGAGTAAATTTATTCAATTAAATCGCCATTGTTTTCAACGACGGCCTCCAGATGACCTCAGTATCTCATGCAACTCTTCTGGACGGTCTCCTTGTTTAAGTTTGTGAATGCTCTGTGTCAAAAATCAACAACGCGAGGACGTGATACAGATTGTGTTACTGGACGCTCGGGAAAGGAAAGAAAGAGAATTTGACGTTTCGAGCGGAGCTCTTCGTCGGAAACATAGGAGAGTCCAAAGAAGGGAAGACGGAGGAAGAAAAATCGCCAACGATATCCACGAGGTTACATTGAGGAATCACATATATGTATATATATATACAAACACACACACACACACACACACA
>NW_026339733.1:0-460 GCF_001194135.2 Octopus bimaculoides | reverse complement strand
AATCTAAATTAGACTCCTTAGGGATCGTTTTCCTTGTTTATATATCCAAAGTTTTAAATTTTTACATTTAAGAGAGAACATAACAAGCGATATTCGTCAGAATGGTCGGTTATCGCGAGATCATTCCCATACGATAAGGGTAGGAAATACTGTTCGCTATGTACCTTAGAACTTTATTACATATTATTCTCTGAGGGTAAGTTGATAAATAAACTAACAAATAATGCTCTAAAATGTACACATTTTTTAAGACACACTTTTCGCTGGTTTAAATAAAATTGCAATATGACAGAGTATTATAGTACATTATACCATAGTAGTTAGTCTCTAGACGGGTCATACTAATATAATTTACCAATAGCAGCAGGGATTTTGTAAAAGCCTCTGAAGATAATATAGTATAGATTCCAATGGTAGTTGAAGATTAGCTATAATTTATAGTAAATTACAATATAAGTTG
>NW_026339732.1:0-592 GCF_001194135.2 Octopus bimaculoides | reverse complement strand
AAAAAAAACGAAGAAAAAACAAGGAAAAAAAAACAACGCAAGGATGTGGTATCTGCAAAATATTAAAAGACGTCCAGGGAAGGAAAGAAAGGGTAGTTTACGTTTGGAGTAAAGCTCTTCTTCAGAAACAGGAGACAGAGGCAAGTTCAAGAAGAAAGTAAGACGGTGGAATAAATCCCCAACAATCCACATGTATATGTGTGTCTATGTATGTATGTATGAGTATATATGTATGTGTATATATGGATAAATCTTGTGTGTATATATGTATGTGTATATATATATGTATATAAATGTACATATGATAAACTTAAAATCCCCCCTCCCCCAATTACTGTTAATCTTATTTCTTATTTTAAATTTTGTTTTTATTTTTTTTTCTTGATTTCATTTACTTTTTTCCTCTTTTTCTCCTTCTTCACCTTCTTTCTTCCTTCCTTGCTCTTGTTGTGACTGTTGTTGTTGTTGTTGTTGTTGTTGTTGTTCTTCTTCTTCTTCTTCTTCTTCTTCTTCTTCTTCTTCTCACATGCTTTTGTATTTATTTATATATTACTCTTTTACTCTTTTACTTGTTTCAGTCATTTGACTGTGG
>NW_026339731.1:0-289 GCF_001194135.2 Octopus bimaculoides | reverse complement strand
TCTAGTATAAGTTTACTGAGTCTGCCAATGTCAGACCTAGATGGGCAAATTAGTCTCACAGTCAGGTTATCCTGGAAGTTCTTCTTGTGGTCTTTCAAGTTAATCCTAGGCTCAGCTGGAACCAGTGGTTCAGTTCTATCAATTAAGTCATAGTCTTGCATAATTTTCTTAATCTTTAAATTGATTTCCGATAGATCCCTTTTAGAGGTTATTTTGTATTTGGAGTTAAGTTCCTTCAAGATCAGTTTTTTATAAGTAGTATAATCCAGTCTGTACAAATTTCCAGTTT
>NW_026339730.1:0-383 GCF_001194135.2 Octopus bimaculoides | reverse complement strand
GATCATTTTCAATTTTCAAAACATGATGTCCCAATTGGGGTAAAATGAATAATCACTGATTTCAATAACGCCTTCTCTTTAACTGCATGGTGCGTAAATATATCGGGAAAAGAACCATTTCAACAAATCGTGAAGAAGCTATAAAGAATATTTCATGTCGAGTTTTTTTACTTAGTCAGTTTCATTAATTTCATATCATGTGCTATTTTTCCATGATCCTCTTTCAATTTGACTTATGTATTTCTAATTTTTGTTGCATTCCTGATCTTCCTTATGTCCAAGGATGGATATTGATGTGTATGAGTCTTTTTTTCAAATGCAATTCTAGAGAATTGAAGCGGCAAATTTATCTTATTTTGTCTTACTCATTTTGCCCCAGCTAA
>NW_026339729.1:0-239 GCF_001194135.2 Octopus bimaculoides | reverse complement strand
GTGATACCATCTATTGCACGCGTGTACGCGTGCGTGTCTGCGAGTATGTGTTTGTGTGTGGGTGTGCATAGTTTTTGAATTTTCTATTTCCGGATATTTCTATTTGGATAACTTTCCCCAGATGTTGTCTGCTGGAAAATACAAACATCTATCAAGAGACACTTTCTTATTTAGTTCAGTTTCTCTTTGCAAAAGTAATGATAATAATAATAATAATAATAATAATAATAATAATAATA
>NW_026339728.1:0-296 GCF_001194135.2 Octopus bimaculoides | reverse complement strand
TGAGACTACGCATGCGCACAGCATTACTACAGTTTGAATTAGGCTTTACCAAGTTTTACCAAGCCTAATTCAAACTAATAACAGGAAAATTCCTCTTCAAACAATGTCATATTTATATACTCTGAAGAGATTGTACTAATAATGTATAAATATGCAACAATATGCACTTAGTACAATCGAAACGTGTGTCAGATAATAACTATGAATAAATATTTTTTTTATATATTTGTTTTGCAAGATTTTTTTATGTGGAATCGTGTGTTGAAACAGATATTGTTGTATTTGGGGATGGTCAT
>NW_026339727.1:0-261 GCF_001194135.2 Octopus bimaculoides | reverse complement strand
CTCCTTCTTCTTCTTCTTCTTCTTTTTCTTCTTTTTCTTCTTCTTCTTCTCCTCCACTTCTTCCTCCTCCTCTTCCTTCTTCTTCTTCCTCTTCTTCTTCTACTCCTCCTTCTTCTTCTCCTTCTCCTCCTCCTTCTACTTCTTCTTCTTCCCCTCCTCTTCCTCCTCCTCTTCCTCCTCCTTTTCTTTCTTCTTCTTCTTCGTCTTCTTATTCTTCTTCCTCTTCTTCTTCTTCTTCCTCCTCTTCTTCTTCTTCTTCTT
>NW_026339726.1:0-313 GCF_001194135.2 Octopus bimaculoides | reverse complement strand
TATTATTATTATTGCCTTTGCACAGCTTCTAACGCTGAAGATGTACTACAATGTCAGCTGTTCGCCACCAGTGAACTAAGGTAATACCTCTTATTTTTCCGGAGCACCTTCCGGAGTGTTCGAGCGGTTCCAAGTATTGCTGTTTTCTGCAAGTGCTTCACCCTTATTGCAGCCCCTATTTGTTTCGCGTACTTCTCGAGATTTTTGCTCACTGTTTCCTAAGGCTCCGACAATTATTGGTACTACTGCTACCTTTTCCATCCACCACAACTGTTTAACTTCCCAAGCTAACCTGTCATATCTCTCGACTTTT
>NW_026339725.1:0-697 GCF_001194135.2 Octopus bimaculoides | reverse complement strand
TCATTCCTCCGTCTTATATATTTATCATTCACAAGGTATATACTTTCTATATTCAACTAATTTGTTTTCTCTGTTGTTTTATGAGAATAAATATAAGGTGTGAGGGACAGCAAAACGAATAATTTCTGGTTTTTCATTATTTTCTTTGTCCTTTTGAATCATCTTTGAGAGAAATTGGTTAGCAGAGTTTTTGTTGAAGTTGAGAGAGTTTGAAACATAACCAGGTGAGGTATTTGTTTTCTAGAAATGTTCCCCTCAACTCTGACCTGATTGTAATTAAGGTTGCTAATAAAATATCTGGATAATTCTTGCTGCTTAACAATCAATATTCTTTTTCTGTGTTTTATTTCATGTCAATTTTTTTCCCCTCACTATGTCTAATTCGATAATTTTCAAGTTTCAAAAAATTATGTCTAACCTGGGGTAAATGAGTCATGACTAATTTTTAAGATTTCTTCACTTAATAAATGTTTTTTTTCTTACACACACACACAGACATGGATTTACTTGGTGTTGGATGAAAATTTAAATTAAAATTTTTTGTTTGTTTTAATCTCAGTAACGGACCACCCTTGGGCTAAACAGTAAGTGGATCATGAAGTTATAGAGAATACATTGAGTTTTTTTTTTATTTAGTCGCGTGTCGTTCATTTCGTATCAGGTTTCATTTCCCCATCTTCCCTCTTTCATTCAACCT
>NW_026339724.1:298-419 GCF_001194135.2 Octopus bimaculoides | reverse complement strand
TATATGTATATATAGTATATATGTATATATATGTATATGTGTATATATGTTTATATATGTGTGTATATATATATGTATATGTGTATATATATGTGTATGTATATGTGTATATATATGTGTA
>NW_026339724.1:0-150 GCF_001194135.2 Octopus bimaculoides | reverse complement strand
ATGTATATATGTATATGTGTATATATATGTATATATGTATATATATGTATGTATGTATATATATAAATAAAACTAACTTGGAAATGGTTGCGTGGCATTTGATCATATAATGATATAAATAATATATAAATATATGCATATATACATACA
>NW_026339723.1:1577-1941 GCF_001194135.2 Octopus bimaculoides | reverse complement strand
TAACATCACAATATCTGTTGTAATTTATTTTCTGAAAATGGTGTTTTAACTATACATGAATATGTTCGTACCAGAAAGGAGCTGTCATGGTCTTATCTATGATAAATCATTCTCTCATAGACCTAACTTAACTGTACATGAATGCATTCCTACAGGAGAGAAGCCATGTCAATGTAACATCTTTGGTAAATCATTCTCTTGAAAAGGCCACATGTATTCACATGTGGCTGTTCACTCACAAGTGTAACTGAATCAATGTTAAAATTTATTGCATGACAACAATTGTCTTTTAAAATGTTAGAGTTTCTTCTCCGCGTCAACTTTGAGATCATCAACTTCAATACTGTTAATGTGAACCTAAAGT
>NW_026339723.1:0-544 GCF_001194135.2 Octopus bimaculoides | reverse complement strand
GAACTACGTTAAGGGTACAAGTGTCTGTGGAGTGCTCAGCCACTTGCACGTTAATTTAACGAGCAGGCTGTTCCATTGATCGGATCAACTGGAACCCGCGACGGAGTGCCAACACGCAGCATATAATATGCACTAGATATGGTTCTATAGAAAAAGTACAGTTGTTGGTATCAGGAGAAAATGCTAGTGCTGTAGCTGGGGCCATGTAAAAATTACTGCTGCTGATGGTGCAACATACAAAGTACTGTTCATGTCCCTCTTTAAAAGTACTGGTGACGGTCCCACAAGAAAAGCCTTGGTGATAGTGTCATGTAAAAGGAGCAGGTACTAGTGTAATTAAAAATTCATCAGTGGCTGTGTGGTAAGTAGCTTGCTTACCAACGACATAATTCTGGGTTCAGTCCCACCTTGGGCAAGTGTCTTCTACTATAGCCTCGGGCCAACCAAAGCCTTGTGAGTGAATTTCGTTTGACGGAAACTGAAAGAAGCCCGTCGTATATATGTATGTATAGATGTATATATATGTTTATGTGTCTGTGTTCGT
>NW_026339722.1:0-653 GCF_001194135.2 Octopus bimaculoides | reverse complement strand
CGGAGGTGTTCCGCGAATCGGTCGGCTAGGCGCCGCCCCGTTTGTCCGATACACATACGTACAGTATATATATATATACATACATATACCTACATATATATACGCGGCTCAGAACAAATGTCTTCCAAAGAGTCAACATGACCCCCCGATCCCCTGTTCGGAACGTCCTCAGCATCCACCCTGCCAGCCGCCTGCACATTGCTGTCAACTTGACAATGTGCATGTGAAACGATGCACCACTACACATGTCGATGCCCAGGTCTCCCACCGTTTGCGGCTCTGGGACCGCAGCACCTCCAGGTCCCATGAATGCCAGTTGAGAGGCACTAGTGGCCTTCTAGCGCAGTACTTGAAATTTTTTTGCATTGAACTGCATATTACCTTGCTCCGCCCACTTGTACACCGCATCTAGGTGGTCACTCTGCAGGCCCACGACATCATCAGGACTCTTCACTGCTCGAGACAGCTCTGCGTCATCAGCGCAGCCAGCGACAGTAGCACTCCGAGCGACCACGGGCATGTCCAGAAGGGCCACCATGAAGAGCAGTGGCTCCAGGACAGTTCCCTGCAGAACACCGCTCAACACCTGCGTTTCCCTAGACAGCTCTCCACTGGCTGCAACCGTCCGACCTCCACCATTCAGGAAGTCACGC
>NW_026339721.1:0-481 GCF_001194135.2 Octopus bimaculoides | reverse complement strand
CTTTCTCTCTCTCTCTCTTTCTCTCTCTCTCTTTCTTTCTCTCTCTCTCTATCCTCTCTCTCTTTCTCCTCTCTCTCTCTCTCTCTCTCTCCTCTCTCTCTCTCTCTTTCTCTCTTGTTGCCATAGCAATGAAGCTAAAGCACGCAGAGTACAGCTGCTTAACACAGATTGTCCTCGAACTCTGATGCGCATGCGCACTAAGTTTTAACGTTCTAGTCCACTTCAGTAGTTTACAGCAGTGCTTAGAAGCAACTTTCTCTGTCATGGTCAATGCGACGCTCAAACGCTACACACGTTCCTTCCAAGCACTGCTTTAAACAGCGGAAGTGAGCTATAAGGTTAAACGTTAGTGCGCACGTACAGCAGAGTTCAAGGTGAATCTTTGCCAAGCGGTTTCATTCTGCGTGCTTATTGATCAGCCCTCCTACATTCCTATATATATATATACACACACATACACACAAATACACACGCTCACACA
>NW_026339720.1:0-402 GCF_001194135.2 Octopus bimaculoides | reverse complement strand
GTTACTCTCTCTCTCTCTGTTACTCTCTCTCTCTCTGTTACTCTCTCTCTTTCTCTCTCCCCTCCCTCTGTATGTCTCTCTCTCTCTGTTTGTCTCTATCTTTCTCCTTTGTCTGTCTGTCAGTGTTTCTTTCTTTCTCTCCCTCCCTCTCTCTCAGATATCTACCTACACGGACACACACAGGCACACATACACAGGTATAGAAGTATTCGTTTTCTCATTTATTGTTATTGCTCATTTCATTGTGGCCAAACTGGAGCATGGCTTGTCAAAGACTTTTATTCTGCCTTAGCGAGCCCCAGTATTTTAGTTTGGTGTGGATGCATATAACTAGGAAGTTTCATCTTTTGTTACACGAAGGAACGTCACTCGACGCAGAGGTTTCATCATAACAGAGGCAGA
>NW_026339719.1:0-288 GCF_001194135.2 Octopus bimaculoides | reverse complement strand
AGCACTTACTCAGCATTACCTGACACCCTTGGGTCTTATTGACACCATTAACTCTCATATCCTATATATACATATATATACATACATATATATACTGAGAAAAAGTCTTCAGAATTTTGGAAAAAATCTTTTTATTTCTTCATTATTATTAACGCTTTCTTTGGTTTCTCGAACATTACAAGTAAAATTTTGTGAATGCACAAACAGCTTGTTCATTTATATAAAACATGCTTTGGTGGGTTTTTGTTTAGAAGAAGAGAACATTTGTTTTTTGAGTGGGGAGGTTCC
>NW_026339718.1:0-203 GCF_001194135.2 Octopus bimaculoides | reverse complement strand
AATAATTACTTTTAGTAAATAATTCTTTTTATATTATTTGCTTATACTTTTATGTTATTTTTACTTTATCTCTTGTCTGTTTTTTCTTCTTGTTATCTTGTTTAAATTAAGGATGGTGAATTCCTCAGTTTCCATCTAGCACTTGAACTTAATTGAGATGCTGGTGTTCATGAGTGAAGAAAATCATTTTGTCTATAATAATA
>NW_026339717.1:0-635 GCF_001194135.2 Octopus bimaculoides | reverse complement strand
TTTAGTGTCCAATGAAGGAGAGGTTGGCATGGGTGCTAGTCATCAGATTCAGTTTGATTTCGATTTCAGATTCAAATTTCAAATTCCAAATTCACTTGCCTCAACAGGTCTTCGCAAGCAGGGTTTTTTAGTGTCCAATGAAGTAAAGATACGGATTAGTGAGCTGGCTACACTTCTGGCAGAGATCACAGATTATGCTCTCACTTGCCTTGCCGGGTCTTCTCACGTACTGCATATTTCCAAAGTCCCAGTCACTGGTCATTGCCTTGGTGAAGCCTAAGGTTAGAAGGTCATGCTTCACCACCTCATCCCAGGTCTTCCTGGGTCTACCTCTTCCACAGGTTCCCTTAACTGCTAGGGTGTAGCACGTTTTCATACAGCTATCCTCATCCATTCTTGCTACATGTCCATACCAGCGCAATCGTCTCACTTGCACACCACAACTGATGCTTCTAAGCTCTAACTTTTCTTTCAACGCACTTACACTTTGTCGAGTATAAACACTTACATTACACATCCATCGGAGCATACTGGCTTCATTCCTTGCGAGCTTACGCATGTCCTCATACTATGTATAATTTATACATATATGTATATATATATATTTATAATATATATATATATATATATATATA
>NW_026339716.1:0-428 GCF_001194135.2 Octopus bimaculoides | reverse complement strand
ATATATATATATACTTATACATGTATATATATATATATATGTGTGTGTGTGCGTATGTACGTATGTATACATATGTGTATGTACGTATGTACGTATGTATCTATGTATCTATAAATGTGTACGTGTATCAATATACATACCTGTACGTGTATTTATGGTTCGCTTCTGTATTTATACTGTGTGTAAATTCAAAGTATACACACACGGAGAATATATGGGTCTGTATATCTATAAATATATATATATATAGGTTTTATGTACGTATTTATGGATGGATGTACGGACCTACGTATGTATGTATTATGTAAGCATGTATGTACGTACGTGTGAACGTGCATATCTATCTAATATTTCTACATTTATATATAAATATATTGCGTATCTATTATGAATATATTATATATAACGTATATATATATATATATATA
>NW_026339715.1:0-345 GCF_001194135.2 Octopus bimaculoides | reverse complement strand
GACACCGGTGTTTTGGTCTGATTTAGTCTCCACAGACATTCTAAGTACATACAGAATCATTGTCCTAATATGCAGAACACACACACACACACACATGTATATATATATATATATAATACCTACACATACGCGCACACTCACACACATACACACGCATAAACACATACGCACGCGCACACGCACACACGCACACACGCACACACATATTATTTTAATATTCTTCCTTTGAGGAAGGAGCTGGTCTGTCACAAAGTTACGTTGGTAGGTTGATAACAGAAACAAATTAATATTTTTTTTTTGTTTTAGAAGAAATTGTATCATCTTTTACTGCTCCGCTTACAAATT
>NW_026339714.1:0-263 GCF_001194135.2 Octopus bimaculoides | reverse complement strand
TTTTCATTCACAATTTCTCGCTTAAAATTCGTTGGCAGGAGCTCCAGGTCACATCCGTTATATCAACAAAATCGTCAGTTGTTCGGTGACGGTCCTCTCAGATAAACTCATGAATTTTCGTGATGTTTTTATGAGTCTTCATTCGTTCGATAGGTCGACGTTCGCTCTGAACGAAGTTGGTCCTCAAGCAACAAGTGATTATTCCTAAGGCATGAAAACCATTCGTAAACTTGTGTTTTGCTCATGGCAGCGTCCTTGTAAGC
>NW_026339713.1:0-202 GCF_001194135.2 Octopus bimaculoides | reverse complement strand
TACCTCTTCCACAGGTTCTCTCCGCTGTCAGAGATTGGCACTTCTTTACACAGCTGTCCTCATCCATATACATCACATGACTATACCAGCACAGATTTCTCTCTTGCACACCTCATCTGATGCCTCTTATGCCCAGTTTTTCTCTCTCAAGATGCCTACATTCTGTTATGCATGCACACTGACATTGCACATCCAGCGAAGC
>NW_026339712.1:0-434 GCF_001194135.2 Octopus bimaculoides | reverse complement strand
AAAAAAAAACAAAAAAAAAACGTTAAACACAATGAGAAACGAAAACATAAAGCCACATGTGAACATGATCCGAAAAGTTCAGTTCTTTTCGGATCATGTCCACATGTGGCTAAATATTTGCTACGTTGTTGGTCCCTCCGAGTTTACTGATAGGACTTGCTTTCTATATTTGTGTCTATGTACAAGCTTTTTATCTCTCTATACTTTTTACTTAGATTTCTTATATATTTTTTATAACATACCTATAGAGATGATGTTTTGAGCTTTCTCCATTATAATATAGATGGTGCCCCAGCATGGCCACAGCCTTGGGGCTGGAACATATAAAAGAATAAAAATATATGAGAGGTTACCCATAAGAAACCGGAATTTCGCAATATCATCTTATTCACTTAGTTTTACATGTTTATACTTTTATCGCCTTCAAAGTATTC
>NW_026339711.1:0-433 GCF_001194135.2 Octopus bimaculoides | reverse complement strand
CCAATGGGTTTTGGGATGGGCAGAAGAATGAAAAAGATTAAATGACTCACAGAAACCTTTCCTAATGGGAATTGGACTGATTTGAAGTATTTATCTCCCTACAGAGTCATGCTTGTTTTCCATTTTGCCATTAAAACGTCACTATGCTTAATGATTTTTAGAGCTATTTTATTTACGTGTAGCTTCTTCAGAATCAGAAATATAAGAAATACATCATGTATTTTAGGTAATCTCTCGAAGTCAAGCTAATGCTTTCTTTTTCGATTCTTTGTTTTGATATAATCTATTCACGAGCAGCTGCTGTTCTTCCCAGCCATGCATGCATTTCTGGTATTATTTCATCTGTTCTGCTAATATATTATTGCTCTCTAAATGAGCTATCTACCTTTTACAGATAGAAGTACTTTGTATGTTGTTGCCAAGCAAGTTGTGA
>NW_026339710.1:0-360 GCF_001194135.2 Octopus bimaculoides | reverse complement strand
TCTATTTAAACCTGATATATATATATATATATATATATAGAATAAAGATGTACAGCTGGTATTTATATTCTGTTCACCAAACTTGGAATCTGTACTTTGTAAATACTATAGAAAGTACCTTTATAAATAGTACATGTCTAACTTACCAATTGCAGATATTTCCACTTAGCTGGGTTGTATGGTCTACATCCACGACAGGAATATTGGGTACAAATACCTGTATATGGAGTCTTGATTTTCAGTATTCAAATAATATTATTGGGGTGTGCAGATTATACCGAACTACCTAGGTGCCTCAATCTAAGTAACTAATTCAACTCAATCTTAATGATGTATATATATATATATATATATATATAT
>NW_026339709.1:0-768 GCF_001194135.2 Octopus bimaculoides | reverse complement strand
TTTTCAAATAGGTTTCAGTATCATTTTTTTTATCATTCCTAGAGATCCTACAATCACTGGTACGGTAGTCTCTTTGAGGTGCCACATTTTTTCAATTTCTATTAGCAAGTCTTTATATTTACTGGTCTTGTCAAATTCTTTCACCGCTATATTATGATCAGAGGGAATACTCATGTAAATTAATAAACACGTCTTCTTTGTCAGGTCTTTTATAATAATATCCGGTTTATTAGCTTTTATAGCCTTGTCGGTATGTACGGGGAAGTTCCAGAGAATCGATGCATTTTCTCCCTCAGTCACAGCTTCAGGATGTTGTTTATACCATTTGTCAGCGGTTTTGATTTTATAATGCTGACATATTGTCCAGTGCAAATACTGGCCAACTCTGTCATGTCTTGCTTTATATTCTACAGGTGCTAAGACACTACACCCTGAGATTAAGGGGTCTATAGTTTCAATCGCATCGTTGCAGAATCGGCATTTTGGGTCTATTATTATCATTATTATTATTATTATTATTATTATTATTATTATTATTATTATTATTATTATTATTATTATTATTCAGTAGTTTTATTTTTATAGCGTACTTTCACTGCACTACCGAGCGCAGCTCTGTGTGTCTTAGGTATGTGCTGAGGTTTGCTGTGATGCTCTTATGGTTACTGTATTGAAAGTGTTTTGCCTAAGATGTGTGCAGTGCCAAGTAATGCAATTTTCTGTATGTTATATATATTTTTAAGTCCTGGTGTTTTTCTTATGTATTTG
>NW_026339708.1:0-254 GCF_001194135.2 Octopus bimaculoides | reverse complement strand
TATGTATGCATGTATTAGGTATGTATGTATGTGTATGTATATGAATGTGTGTATGCATATATGTATGTATATGTTTGTATATGAAGTCTGAATGTGTACGAATGCATGTATACAAGTATGTGTCCACGCATGCGTGTATATATGAATGCATATGTATGTATACGTATAGATGTGTGTATTAGTTTAAGACTCTATCTATCTATCTGTCTATCTATCTATCTTTCTTTCTATCTATCTAATATATATATATATAT
>NW_026339707.1:0-200 GCF_001194135.2 Octopus bimaculoides | reverse complement strand
CATCATCATCATCATCATCGTCATCGTTATTTAATGTCTGCCTTACAGGCTTGCATAGGTAGGGGGGTTAAGGTACATTACAGATGTCGCCAACGCTGTCTTGGTTCTTTTACTATTTAAATATTTGATTCTATCAGATCCTGTAAATTCATATATTCTCTTTTATTCTCTTTTACTTGTTTCAGTCATTTGACTGTGGC
>NW_026339706.1:216-346 GCF_001194135.2 Octopus bimaculoides | reverse complement strand
ACGCATATATATGTATGCATATATATATGTAAGCATGTATATATATATATATGTATACACGTGTTTATACGTATGTGTATGCATATATATATATATATGTCTGTATACATATGTATATATATATATATAT
>NW_026339706.1:0-206 GCF_001194135.2 Octopus bimaculoides | reverse complement strand
ATATATATATATATATACATATGTATACATGTATGTATATGTATTCATAGATATATGTACATATATATATGTATGTATATATATATAATGTATCAGAAAAAACTTAGATATGTTTTGACCAAAGATTGATGTATATATGTGTATCAATATTCTGATTATATCAGCTATTCTGATTATATGTCTGTGCACACGTTTGAATGTGGTGT
>NW_026339705.1:0-344 GCF_001194135.2 Octopus bimaculoides | reverse complement strand
ATATATATATACTGAGCGTCCAGTAACACAATATCTGTATCGTGTTCTCGCGTTGTTGATTTTTGTTGTTGTTTTTTTTGTCGTTTTTCTTGTTTGAACCTACTATATATATTTGCATAGATATATACATACGCACATATAATACAATTCAGAATATGAGTATGTGTGTATATTAATATTTAACAGAAGTAGCAGAGTGTCTCAAGGTACGAGTTTCGTGCGTTGGCACTTATCAAACTAAGCGCCAGCGCACGAAATTCTCGCATCGTGAGTCATTCTGTTACTTCTGCGTGACACCTTGGGCAAGTGTCTTCTATTATAACCTCGGGCCGACCAAAGTCTTG
>NW_026339704.1:1594-2224 GCF_001194135.2 Octopus bimaculoides | reverse complement strand
AAATGTGTGTGTATGTATATGGATATACATGTATATATGTTTATGTGTGTATATGTATGCATGTTACAGTGTGTATGCATGCATCTATGGGTACATATTTAGGTCTTCCAATGTTTGTGTATATAGCTCTGTCTATATATATATATATATATATATATATATATATATATATATATATATATATATATATATATATATATATATATATATGTGTCCATATTATATGTGAGTTTACGTAGTAGTAAGTCGGCTGTGTCTGTGTGTGTCTGTGTGTGTCTGTGTGTGTGTTAGGTTTTAGAGTCTTTTCTTTATGTGTGTATATATATCCATGTGCATATGTGTGTACATGTGTATGTGAGTGTACATATAGGTGAGTGTTTATATGTGTGTGTGTGTCTGTGTTTCTCTGTATACATTAGTATCTGTACATATGCGTGTATATGTGAATATACCTATATATGCTTATATGTGCGTCAACACATGCTCAGATGTATTTGTGTGTATGTGTGTATGTGTCAGTGTGTGTATGTAGATGTAGCTATATGTATGTGCATATATACAATTTGTCTTCCATTGTTTGTATTTGTATGTATACGTTACCTGTATGTATGCATGTATGTATATATATAT
>NW_026339704.1:0-433 GCF_001194135.2 Octopus bimaculoides | reverse complement strand
TATATATATATATATATATATAGATAGATAGATAGATAGATAGATAGATAGATAGATAGATGTATTTATAGTTTGCTTGTATTTGTACGTGTGTATGTATGAAAGTATATATGTATGAGTGTGTGTGTATATATATCTGTATGTATGTATGTATGTATGTATGTATGTATGTATGCATATATGTACATGAAGGTATCTATATTTGCATGTATGTGTGTATATGTATTTATATGTATAGATGAGAATGTGTATAGTCTTGTATACTTGTGTGTATGCGTGTACTTTTTTTTATATATACACATGTATATATACACATCTGTGCTTGTGTATATAGTTATGTGTTTACACCTGTATGTATATGAATGTGTTTGTGTTTTACAATATGCATGCGTGTCATGTATACGTGTTAAGTGTGTATCTGTGTGTGTGTGTG
>NW_026339703.1:0-468 GCF_001194135.2 Octopus bimaculoides | reverse complement strand
TTAAATCAATTAAGAGTAATTAGCCGAAAGTTAGACTGCAATTCCACGAATGGGCATCTCCGGACACTTAGAAATCTGTATTTCTTTTTATTTTTCACTTGTTTTAGGCACGAGCCCGTGGCCATGCTGGAGTACCACCTTGAAGAATTCTACAACCAAATGAATCAACCTGAGGAATTTTTTCTTTTATTTCTTTTAATCTTACATCATTTGACAGAAACTATTATGGGGTCAGTTGGCCCCATAATAGGTCTGTGCGGTCATCTGACAGGGACAGTTTCTTTAATTAATTTATACGAATTGTATGCATGTTTGTAACGGTTAGATGGGAGTGGGGAGCGCTAGGAATGTGGCTTGTCGGGGTAGAACCCCTAAAATTTTGGACTAGTTGATTACATGGACTCCAGTGGTCAACTGCCACCTATTTTATCGACCCCCGAAAGAACGAGAGGCAAAATCGACCTCTGT
>NW_026339702.1:0-262 GCF_001194135.2 Octopus bimaculoides | reverse complement strand
ATATATGTGTGTGTGTGTATGTGTGTGTGTGTGTATGTGTGTGTGTGTATACACGTATCATATGCAGGTAAAATTATATAACACTTGCACGCTCAAGAACACAATCGGTACACAAACATGCGCACACAGACCATCCAACATTCATAAAATAAAGAGATACATAGATATAACGATTGAAAGATAAATAGACAGTGTCAGACAGACAGACACACAGACAGACAGACACACAGACAGACAGACAGAGACATATATATATATATAT
>NW_026339701.1:639-971 GCF_001194135.2 Octopus bimaculoides | reverse complement strand
ATATATATATATATATACATGCATACTTAAGCATATCCTTAACACTGACATGTAGAGACATACATACACAAACATATAAATATATACGTATGCACAAAATATGCATATATACACATATACTAGTGTATGCACATATATACATACAATGACATACATATACATGCATATGTAAACACATACAGATGTGAATAGCCATATACATGTACGCATACATACACATGTATGGATAGATACACATACATAAATATATATCTAGGGGCATACATACGTTCTCATATATTCATATACATACACATACAAACATACATACAAACGTAAGTACAAACATACAC
>NW_026339701.1:234-629 GCF_001194135.2 Octopus bimaculoides | reverse complement strand
TATACATACACATACAAACATACATACAAACGTAAGTACAAACATACACATATGGATATGTTTATGCACAAATACATATACACAAATGTACATACACGTACAGATATTCTCATTTAACATACATATGCTCACACGTTCATTCACACATACATACTTACAAACATACATTTATGCATACACACTTCAATAATTGCCCACACGCACACATGCTTATATAGGCATTCAAACAGACAAACACACACACACATGCTAATATAGGCATTCAAACAGACAGATACACACACACACACAAATATGCACATACACACACACAGACACACACATATACACACAAATGCACACACATATACACACACATAGACAAACACACACACACAAATGTGCACATGCACACA
>NW_026339701.1:0-224 GCF_001194135.2 Octopus bimaculoides | reverse complement strand
ATACACACACATAGACAAACACACACACACAAATGTGCACATGCACACACACAGACACACACATACACACACACACAAATACATACACACTCACACACACATACACACACATAAACACAGACACAGACAGACACATACACACACATTCACACACAAATGTGCACATGCACACACATACATACAGATACATACCCACACACTCACACACACACATGTACATGCAC
>NW_026339700.1:0-878 GCF_001194135.2 Octopus bimaculoides | reverse complement strand
ATTATTATTATTATTATTATTTTTATTATTATTATCATTATCATCATCATTAGTAGTAGTTGTAATAGTAGTTGTAGTATTTTAATATCTTTCTGAAACACTGCTAGAAAACGATATGTTTCCTAATCGATATATCATTTCAAACAGACAGCAATACTTTTTGTAAATGATATGCAAAGAAAAATAGAAATAGAATTTTTTTTTTTAATAGTAATAACTATAATGTAGGAACTGAAAATGTAAACGACTACTATAATTAAAGGCCCCCTTAGGTATAGTTATAAATGATGCTGACAAATACATAAATCTAAACCGCAGAACCTTGCATCTTTGATGCATATTCTGGTAATGTTTATATTTACCGAAGGTTAATATTTATATTGATACTGCCTCTGTTGCCTCTTCCGGCACTGTTATTCTATATATCGCTGGTCGAACATCCATCATTGACAAGACCAAGGAAGGTCGAAGATACGTGATCTGGTTGTCTCGGCGCTGGATGTGGCGGGGATTTACTTCCTGTCTAGCAATATACATAAGAGTACATTTTGCACCAAAAGCCAATATGAGAGTTTCTGTCCTAGTATCTAAGAGAACATCCATATTTAGGTGGCAATAAATATTACCTCTCAGTATTAATACCGCCTCTGTCGCTAACACTGGGTAATCGCGACACCAGCGTCTGTTCTCGCAGTGTAATTTTATTTATCTTCCCGCTTGCGATAAGAGTGCATTTTGCACCAAAAGCTAATATTAAAGTTTCTCTCGTGGTAACTGGTGCAGTATAGTTTCTTGTAACATATCCGCGTTTAAAGCTGGGATAAATATTACCTACACACAGACACACACACACACACACACACACACACACACACACA
>NW_026339699.1:0-235 GCF_001194135.2 Octopus bimaculoides | reverse complement strand
TATGTATGTATGTATGTATGTATGTATGTATGTATGTATTCACACATTATTACATATATTGTTGAATACTTCCATTTTCAATGAAACATGAAAATAATCACAAACCTGCAATTCAGTCAGAAGTATTCTCTGCATCTACGTAGAGTGGTTGCATTTCTTTAACACAAGGACTTCTTGACAAATTCTGTTACAGCTAATTTTGTAAGTGTATGTCCTTGTTTACACACACACACAC
>NW_026339698.1:21366-22332 GCF_001194135.2 Octopus bimaculoides | reverse complement strand
TCCCTGTACATGGCTCGCACAGCTCTGACTAACCATTCGTCTATCCCTAGTTTCCTCATTGACCACCAGATAAGGGAGCAGGGGGTCCTGTCAGAGGCTTTTTCCATGTCAACGAAAGCCAGGTACAGAGGTTTATCTTTGGTTAGGTATTACCAGAAATATAGCATCAGTGGTGCTTTTCCCTGGCACGAATCCAAACTGCATCTCATCTAAGCTGACTCTTGCCCTAAATAGTTCGGTTATGACCCTCTCCGTGACCTTCATTACCTGGTCCAACAACTTGATACCTCTGTAATTATTTGTATCCAAAGCGTCACCTTTACCTTTGTGGCAGTTGACTATGGTACTGCTACACCAGTCATTGGGTATGACTCCTTTGTGTATCACCTGGTTAACTATATGGATGACTAAGCTATAGCCGACACTGCCAGATATTTTGAGCATCTCTGCAACGTTTCCTGATGGGCCGGGGGCTTTCCCTGACTTCGTACTCTTGATTGCTTTATCTACCAAGGTACAGTCAATTAGTATAGCTGGACCCTCTGTTGGGTCAACATTCGGCAGACTCTTTTTCTCCCATTCATTCTTTTTATTAAGCAACCTTTCATAGCGGCATCTCCATACCTCTCTCTTTGCAGCCTCGTTTAGTGCAAGTGAGCCATCATCCATGTGGACACATTTCTCTCCTACGACATCACGATTCTCTCTCACACATTGTCTTGCAACACGAAATACTTTATGTCTTTGGTCCTCACGGCACAGAACATTGGCAAATTTTTTCTTATCTTCTTCCCCTCTGGCTAAATAAACCTGTCTCCTAGTTTCCCTTCTGGCAGTCTGATACAATTTCCTGCTACCTCCATTCTTCCAGTCCTTCCAAGCCTGTTTCTTTTGTCTAATAGCCCTGTCAACCACATTGTTCCACCACCACGTTACTTTGCATCGAGAGGGGACTTTGCACCATCC
>NW_026339698.1:17129-19783 GCF_001194135.2 Octopus bimaculoides | reverse complement strand
GAGCGTGGCCGTTTTCGTGCGGGTGACACGTAAAAGCACCCACTACACTCTCTGAGTGGTTGGCGTTAGGAAGGGCATCCAGCTGTAGAAACTCTGCCAAATTAGATTGGAGCCTGGTGTTGCCATCCGGTTTCACCAGTCCTCAGTCAAATTGTCCAACCCATGCTAGCATGGAAAGCGGACGTTAAACGATGATGATGATGATGATGATGATATTATATGAAATGGCAGACCAGTTCCCTAACATAAATGGAGGTCTACATAGGGACAATTGTCTGCTATACTTTCATGTCTCTTCCCAGCGTATCCAAAAGGTTGAAAATAGGTTAGCTAGATTCTTCAGAAGAATGGGTTTTGGCATCATTTTTGAGGATGAGGTCTCTGTAGCAAACTTTCTAGACGTAACTTTAGACTTACATAGTAACACACACTTTCCTTTCCATAAACCATCAACTAATCTCAAGTACATAAGCTCTTTTAGTAACCATCCAAGGTCTATCACTAGTAATTTGGTTAAGAGTATTTCAATTAGACTGTCTAAACGTTCCTCTAACTCCCACATTTTCAATAAGGAGGCTGACTTTTATAATTCAGCCTTATTGAAGGCAGGTTACAAAGACAAGGTAAGATACATCAGCTCAATTAGTGATCTTTAGTCTTTTGCACAGCAGGATATCTCCTCCACTAGCAGGGATAAACCCATTTCTATTTCTTCCCTTAACTGAGAAAGTGGCACATACTTATAATCATTCATATAAGGGAAGTGGCCTAACTGGCTCTAAACACCTTAATAAAAACAAAAAACTTAATTTATTTAACCATACTAGCACTGTAACTAGATCTGATGAAAATATATGGTTCATCCTCCCGTTTGGGATACAAGTTAAATCCAATTTGGTCTGGCAGTTCCGAGATGCGGTGAATAGGAACTTTCCTAGGGGTTCTCACTATTACCCAATAATCAACACACATAAGGTTAGGTTTGGGTTTTCTAATACTAAAAATTTGTTACAGATAATATCTTCCCATAATTCTAGGCTTTTAGATTCATCTCTAGTCAGCCATCCTAATTATGATGATAATAATAGTAATGTTTATGACAATAATAATAATAATTATAATTACTCCAGTAATTTAATACACTCATACGATGGCAATAGTTATTTAGGTAAAAATATAGGTAATAAGTGCAACATTAGCAAATATAACAATCACTGTAACAACAATACGATTAGTATCTTGAAATCTAACTCTAATAGAATTAAGTTTTTTAGTGTGAATGCCAGGACCAAAAATGTGGTTTATCAATGTAAGGTAATGACTAATACAAACATCTCGTATTATGTAGGTAGCTCCTCGACGCAGGTCTCCAGGAGAATTTCCAACCATTATTCTTCTTTTAGGGAGAGGAATAAAGTTAATAGTACTGGTCTAAGTAAATTAATCTGGAAGCTTAAAGATTGTAATAAACAACTCTCTTTGGAATGGTCAATACTGGCTACCTCGATACCCTATGACAAAGGTAAGGATTTTTGTCCTCTTTGTAACTTGGAGCTTTTCCACATTCTGTTCTCCAAGAATTATCTAGTAAACCAGATAACACAGAAAGCATATAGATGCCAGCATTGGCGGAAACACACCTTCAGTTCTTATCGTAAATTTCATCCTTCTTATTTTAGTTATTATTATTATTATTATTATTATTATTATTATTTTTTATTTTTTCACCATGACATTCTCTATAGTGGACGTCCGCCTTATAAGTGGTATGTACAATCACCCAGCTTAGTATTTACCTTTAACCTTAACAATTACAATAATAGTATTAATGACTATATTTAATTTATTTTATATTTATTATAACAATAATAGTAACAATAACAGGAATAATATCATTAAAATATTATCTTAAATAATAATTATATCAGACTCCAACGCCAGTTGTTTTTATTTTTTCCCCTTCCATAGTTGGTTCAGCAAGTCTTTCCCAGTAAAGCTACATTCATTGGGTTTGAAGCACACTCGTAACTTCACTTACATTTTCTCGGTCTTTTTCTCGTAAGCATGTTTATTATTTTTATTATTTCATCGCATGATAGTTTTGTACATTGCATTACCATTTATTTGGTTAATAACTGTATCTTAATATGATTCAATGCTATGGATATTTAATTTATTATATTTACAATCTTCGCTTAGTTTTACCTCAGTATATAAGTTTGTTTTCATAAGGAGTAATGAAATATAATGAATTCATTGGATTCTCTCCCTTCCTCCTTCCCTGGTTTTTAGTTTGGCCTTTTTTTTTAACTTTAGATTTCTGGATTTAACTGCGATCCATTTTGCCTTCCTCTAATTTAAACTTTTAGAATAGCGTTCATAGCCTCTCTCCCTTAATAGCTCCCTGTAAACCAGCGTTCTTGTTTCTAACAGTCATTTACTTAGCTATATAATGTTATAACTCGTACCCAACCTTAGCATTTAGCACATGTCTTGCTTTTTGTATGTTGGTTCCCTGAAGATGAATTTATGTGCAATTCCAGTATCTCTTACTTCTTTGGAGAAGAGTGCACATATATTTTGAAACATATGCAGGAATTAAAGGAACTTATTGATTATATGCGTTTTGCTCGATTTATTATTATTTTTCATAT
>NW_026339698.1:15585-16505 GCF_001194135.2 Octopus bimaculoides | reverse complement strand
AGAAACAACAAAGCCTTCAACATTATCACCGAAAAATCTACCCATTCTCACAGGAGATGAACAAAATTTTAGGCTCACAAAATTATCAAGAGCAAAATACAACTGAAATCATTGAAAAAAAATATTAAACAATGCAAGACTTTATCCATTAACAAAGGAACCAAAAGTGAAAAAATGTGGTCGGCCTAACTGTGGTACATGCCCCCATCTTTTGGAGGGTACAGAGTTCCACTTTAAACAAGGTAAAATATTTAAGATTAAATCAAATTTCCCCTGTGTCTGGGAAAACCTAATCTATGCCAATATATTGGCCAAACAGGAATATCACTCCATTGAAGATACACTCTTCACAAAGAACAAATCTGCCACCCCCAAACAGACAGATACAGGTCAGTGAACATATAGAAAGGTGTGCTAGGAACCTTAATCCTAACTTCCTAATTTTCCCCTTCTAGCAATGTTCACAGAACACCTCAGTACAGCAAAGAATGAATAAAGAAGCAACTTTCATCAATAAATATCATCCACAACTTAACATGAACACAACATAATACAGAACACTACTGACATTACCAATAATGCCACTAACACCCATACATTCCTTATACCATGCATATTACAGTATTATATTGACCCTAATTGCACCACGTCCAGAAATACTTACCTTCCTAACACAATCTTTTTACTCAGGGACTAGTAGACACAAAACCATTTGATAATCAGTGCACATTCAAAGCCAGTGAACAGCAATGACAATACCGGTTTGACTTTGAATCTCTTTAACAATTCAAAATAATGAATTTAATTCCTCTTAATTCTACCTCAGTTCATATAATTGTATTTATTTATCGCCACTTCTCATAAAAAAGCCTTTACTCATTTGATATTCAATGTGCATTTTCGCTTTTTTCTTCTTACTT
>NW_026339698.1:13863-15274 GCF_001194135.2 Octopus bimaculoides | reverse complement strand
TATATATATATTATGTATATATATCTATATATGGATATCTATATATATATCTATATTATGTATGTATGTGTGTGTGTATATATATATATTTATAAAAAAAGAAGTTTGAAAACGCCACTATACAAAATAAATTTTAATTTTTGATTTTTTCAGAGATATTTTACATGTTTCAGTTCTTGAAAAAACGAACCTTATCAAAAATACATATTTAAAAAAAAAATGTAATTAAAAGAAAACTTCATAATTGTTTCTGACTGGTTTCAACAGAGTCCATGTGGAAGCACTTTTTGTGTGGGGACATAATGGCTGTCTAGTGTGTTGACTTGAATCGTTGGCTATAGTAGTAGTAGTGACTGTGTAGTAGTAGTGGTATAGTAGTAGTGGTATAGTAGTAGTGGTATAGTAGTAGTAGTGGTAAACGGGAGTGACCGCTGTCGGTGGAAACAGCAGTAGTTAATTGGTTATAGTAGTAGAGGAAAAAACAGCAGCAGTAGCAGTGGCAGCTGCAGTGGCAGCAGCAGCAGTAGTAGTGACCATAATAGCAGCAGTAGCAGAGACTGTTGGTCGTAGTAGTAGTAGTAGCAGGGACAGCTGTTTGCAGTAGTAGTAGTTATCGTGGTAGTGGTGGTGGAGTTGTAAGATTCTTTTTTTCCTTTTTTGGATAACCAATATATGATTACGATTTGATATATATGTGTGTGTTCAAACCATTCTAGAATCAATAAATATATAGTTTTAAGTCTCTAAACTATCTAAAAAGTAAGATAAGATAAAATAAAATACACAGGCATATACAATGATATAAACTTCAGAAATATCATGAATGTTTAAAATATTTATTTTAAAATATTTATAAACATGCACAGTTTCCAAGTTGTATAAAAATATTTAACAATTTAAGACAATACATTATGATACGAGTACTACACCATAGACACATCTCAGAAACGGTCCGAAGATGGAAACTTTTAACATTACCTATGTATTGTACGGTTTTTTTGATATAGTATATGTACATATCTTTTTGTAATGTACACATTTTTAATGTAATGCATATAAATTTGTAATATCATATCATCATTATTTACATTATTTACATTTGACGGATATTTGTCCTCATCTTGTTTGTTGTCAACACAACGTTTCGGCTGATATACCCTCCAGCCTTCGTCAGGTGTCTTGGGGAAATTTCGAACCTGGGTTCTCATTCGTAACGATGTTACTATTATTATATTATTATTATTATTACTATTATTTATCAGGTCGCTGCCGTGAATCGAACTCGGAACCTTGGGGTTAGTAGCCCGCGCTCTTAACCACTACGCCATATGCCCGTGGAGGGTATATCAGCCGAAACGTTGTGTTGACAACAAACAAGATGAGGACAAATATCCGTCAAATGTAAATAATG
>NW_026339698.1:3154-7614 GCF_001194135.2 Octopus bimaculoides | reverse complement strand
GGACATGCGTAAGCTCGCAAGGAATGAAGTCAGTATGCTCCCCTGGATATGTAATGTCAGTGTGCATACTCGACAGAGTGTAAGTACCTTGAGGGAAAAGTTGGACCTATGTAGCATCAGATGTGGTGTGCAAGAGAGACGACTGCGCTGGTATGGTCATGTGGCGAGAATGGATGAGGCTAGCTGTGTGAAAAAGTCACACAGCCTAGCAGTTGAGGGAACCTGTGGAAGAGGTAGACCTAGGAAGACCTGGGATGAGCTGGTGAAGCACAACCTTCAAACATTAGGCCTCACCAAGGCAATGACTTGTGACCGAGACCTTTGGAAGTTTGCAGTGAGTGAGAGGACCCAGCAAGCCAAGTGAGACCATAATCCGAGGCCTCTTCCAGGGGTGTGGCCAGCCGACTTATGCGTACCTTTCCTTCATTGGACACTAAACTTTGTTTGCAAAGACCTGTTGAGCCAAATGAAATTGATCCAACTTTGACGACCGGCACCCAAACTCTCCTTCATTGGACACTAAACTCGGCTTGCAAAGACCTGTTGGGGCAAGTGAAATTGAAATCAAAATTGTGATTGAACCAAATTTGATGACTGGCACCTGTGCCAGTAGAGTGCTAAGAGCACCGTCCAAGCGTGATCATTGCCAGAGCTGCTGTCTGGCTTCCGTGTCAGCGACATGTCAATAGCACCATTTGAGCATGATCGTTACCAGCATTGCCTTACCAGCACTTGTGCCAGTGGCACGTGAAAAAACATTCGAGCGAGGTCATTGTCAGTGCCGCTGGACTGGCTCCTGTACAGGTGGCACGTAAAAAACACCATTTTGAGCACAGCCATTGCCAGTACCACTCAACTGGCCCTCGTACCAGTGGCATGTAAAAGCACCCACTACACTCTCGGAGTGGTTGGCATTAGGAAAGGCATCCAGCTGTAGAAACTCTGCCAGATCAAATCATCCAACCCATGCTAGCATGGAAAGTAGATGTTAAATGATAATGATGATGATGATGATATATATACATATATATAGCAATAAGAAAATGAAGGGGAATAGGTGGTATTCATCAACTTGCAGACATCATATTGTGTCACTTTACCTGTTTGTTTGTTACAAACACATGTGACATATGTCATATCAGTAATTAAAAAAGGACATCTAGTGACAGAAAATGGGATAATGACTTACAGCTGCTTCAGACTAGTGGTAACATGCCTTATTCTATCTACATAACTCCAGTAGGCTGAAGTAATTAATAAATGAAATAGAGATACATGGAAGATTCTCTAGGCCTGTTTAGAGATTTTATAAAGTTCATAATGTTAATTTAAAATATACAAACATAAAAACATAAAAAATGTAAAAACTCACATATATATGCATACTTTACCATATATAGATATACATAAATACATATATGTACATTTAAATGTACATACAAAAATGTCTATACATGCACAGCAACGAATCAATTATTATTGCCATTATACATGAAGGGGACACATATATATATATACCCACCCACACATGCATGCATGCATGCATACATACATACATACATACACACACAGACATATGTATACATAAACATTTCCGTACAGACATGTTCCCTGGTACATACACATTAGTTGCGTTTGGAATGGCAGACTGGTGCATTGGTTTGTATCGTTATATTTCCAACAAAATGTCCAAACCTATATATATATATATATATATATATATATATATATATATATATATATATATATATATTTACATCAGAAACCTATGGGGTACGTACGTATCAGTTGTGTTTGTAATGGAGGAATTTATACAATTAGTTCATCAGAATTCTAACAATAATATCCAAATTTCTATAAACCTGTGATGAGTTACTCTGTTATTTTTCTGTTTATGGAGTAGTTGGAATCTTGCTGGTAGTGGGTAGGGGTTATTTTTGCTGTTCAGTCCTCTCATCCTATTGGTCACCTATTGTTTTAAAATGTCTTGGCTTAGCTACGGTTGGACAACCAATAACTAGTCAAATGAGTTAGGCATGAATATATAAATATATATATATATACACACATACACATACATTCATATATATACGTACACATATACGCACACACACACACACACATACATACATACATACATACTCACATACCTATATAAATGTAGTGTATATAAATAACACAAAGACTAAACAAATTATCAGAAAGTTTATATGCGGATATAAATATTTGTATGTATATATATATACACACATACACGACCAAACTACAATAAGGGACAAAGCAACAAAACAATAACACAGCAATAGTATAAAACTCATTGTATATATCTCCTTGGTATGTTGTCGTTAAACGCTAAGATACGTCTGGAATACTGTCTCAGATTACTCACTAAAACTCCTTCATATATAAATTATACCTAAATATTTTCAATTTGTAGTTATTTTTGGTAAAAATATGATCAAAAGCTATTATACCCGACAAATTGCCTTAGATTATGTTTAAAATTTATTATGTCAGTAGGATTCCCTTTATAGTTGAGTCACTTAACTAATAAACTCCTAAGGTAGTTATTCATAAACTTAGTGATTCATCTATTTCTATATCTAATTACTTCTACTGTTAAATTTATATTTGGGACATTTTTTATTTTCCCAACATGAGTGAATGGAGGTAACCCTAGATTTAATAACTTATTAATCTAACGACTGATTAACCAACTCATCAGTCCACCCATCAATCAGCCAATCAATCAATCCAAACCATGGTTAAAAATAGCGTTACATACCAGAGTCCATAACCAAAAAATATACCCAAACATGTGTAATGCATACACACACACACACACACACACATATATATATACACACATATATATATGTATCCACATGCACACCCACATATACAATCATCTATCTACATACATATACATACCCATACACATACACATATATACGCATACACACTTATACAACCAACTACCTACACACATGCACGAACATACACATATATACCTACATACATACCTACCAACACATATCCTCATACACAAAGATATCAGCATAAAACAATCACATATACATATATGTCTATCTTCACATACATATAATTGTATTCATACACCAGTATATGTACATGTACATATAGGTATATTATACTTACTTAATTACCAATACAAGTATATATACATACCTAGATATAAGTGCATACCTACCTAAAACTTCATATATATGCACATATAAATACATACATTAACACAATATACCTACAAATGCTTGTAAATATACAAATATATCCATACATCCACCTATAAATACATCTATATATGCACATATATACATATATAAATAAATATAATATAAATAAATACATATATAAATACAGGAGTAGTATTTATAGTAATAAAACCACATATAAATACATCCATATATACATATATATACACATACACATATACCTACAAATACATATATCAATACAGAAGTAGTACTTATAGTAATAAATACTCACAGATATATGTATGCCCACATTTATATAATTATATCTAAACTAAATATATATCCTCATTTATATATATTTGATTAATTATCATATGTTAGCTAATACAATATTGGTTAACTCTAAATAATTACTATTACATCAGATGTGGTATTTCAATATTAGGTTCTATTTATATTTAATATATCTGCATAAATATCATGTTTTAGCTAATACAATATAAAATAGTAATAATGGTTAACTCTAAATAATTACTATTATGTCAGAAGTGGTATTTCAATACTGGGTTCTATTTATATTAAGAGAAGGTATACCCAAATTTAGGAAGACAGGAAACGTTACGTTCATTCAGATTGTTAATAAGTGGAATTCTGGCCCTAATTAGGAAAAAAGTTTCATTGATGCATAATAAGCATTTTCTATTTCTATTATTGTATGCAGGTGCAGATGCTAATATTTTCCAGTGTAAATTATAGTTAGTACCCCTATCTTTAAGTTCCCATATGTAGCTACTTAACCTGGCAGAATTTCTCCTATTCCTGTTTCTGAACATATAACTGTGATAATTAAGTCTCTGTTTCATACTGTTTTCAGTTGCACCCACATATACCCTACTATCATATTTTGTACTTACTACACATTGATATACTACCTCTTTTCTAATGCAGTTATTTTTAAATACACAATTATTACTTCAAGTGAAATCAAAATCGAACTAAATTCGATGACTGGCACCCATGCCAACGTCGTCTCCTTCATTGGACATGAAACACAGCTTGCGAAAACCTGTTGGGGCAAGTCAAAGCGAAATCGGGATAGCACCTGTGCCCAGCGTCGCCTTTCTGGTACTTGTGCCCATGACATGTGTAAGGATTTTCGAGCGAGATCGTTGCCAGTGCCCCTGGACTGGCTCTTGTGCGGGTGGCACATAAAATACACCATTTTGAGCGTGGCTGTTGCCAGTA
>NW_026339698.1:0-1938 GCF_001194135.2 Octopus bimaculoides | reverse complement strand
GGCATGGGTGCCAGTCATTTCGATTTCACTTGCCTCAACAGGTCTTCGCAAGCGGAGTTTAGTGTCCAATGAAGGAAAGGTACGCATAAGTGGCTGGCTACACCCCTGGCAGAGGCCTTGGATTTAGGTCTCACTTGGCTTGCCGGGTCTTCTCACGCACAGCATATTTCCAAAAGTCTCAGTCGGAAGTCATCGCCTTGGTCAGGCCCAATGTTCGAAGGTCTTGCCTCACCACCTCAGCCCAGGTCTTCCCGGGCCTACCTCTTCCACGGGTTCCCTCAACCACAAGGGTTTGGCATTTTTCACGCAGCTATCCTCGTCCATTCTCGCCACATATCCATACCAGTGCAATCGCCTCTCTTGCACACCACAACTGATGCTTCTTATGTTCAGCTTTTCTCTCAAGATACTTACACTTTGTCGGGTATGCACACTGACATTACTCATCAATCGGAGCATACTGGCTTCATTCCTTGCGAGTTTACGCATGTCCTCAGCAGTCACAGCCCATGTTTCACTGCCATGTAGCATGGCTGTTCATACACATGCATCATACAGTCTGCCTTTTACTCTGAGTGAGAGTCCCTTTGTTGCCAGCAGAGGTAAGAACTCTCTGAACCTTGCCCAAGCTATTCTTATTCTAGCAGCTACACTTTCAGTGCACCCACCACCACTACTAACTTGGTCACCCAGATAGCGAAAGCTATCAACTACCTCTAGTTTTTCTCCCTGAAATGAGACAGAAGTTGTTTCCTGTTTGTTTACAGTGTTTATTGCACCTGAACATCTGTTGTTTACAGTGTTTATTGCACCTGAAATTGTTATTATTTCTATTATCAATATTATTATTATTATTATTATTATTATTATTATTATTATTATTACAGTTGTTATTATTATTTATGTTTGTGTTAGCTATGTTATTTTTTCTACTTATATAGAAATTGCCCAGTTTTCTAGTGTTAATTGAGGAGATTATGGTAGCCAGGTTATGTGTTAGACTATATCCTATTATTGTTTTGCTATTAATTAACTCCCAATATTTGTTTTTTTCCTTTTGCAAAATGTTTATTAATTAGACTGAAAATTGTTTATACTGTCATTTTAGATTTGCATGGCGAAGGGGATTAACAGCTACATAAGGGTTACTTACATTATGAGTAGATTTTCTGGTATTATTCATATTTTTAATATTATATTTAATAATATTCTTTATGTTACAGTTTTTATTGTTATTATTACTAATTATTTTATCACTATAATTATTGTTTTTATAGCTGTTATTTTGTCCATTATTATTATTATTATTATTATCATTATTATTATTATCATCAGCATTATTATTACTATTATTTTTCATGGGTTGTCTTATCCTATTTTTAATACTATTATTATTATTATTATTATTATTATTATTACTGTTGTTATAATTATTTTTATTTTTATTTCTATCTATGGCAGTGCTACGTTTGACAAGATTATGCATTTTGGAGGTAGTTACTCTATCCTGACTATTATAGTTATTATTATTATTATTGGGGATGTATTTAATTCTATCTCGTTATCCTGCATTTTTTAGTGCCACATTGTATCTTTCCTCATGTTTATTAAATATCTCCTCATTAGAGGAGAGGTTTGAAATTCTTTTACTTATATTTAGCAGAAGTGCTATTTTGATTTCTGAGAGATGGTTACTAGAACTATTTATATATCTTAAATTAGAGTTTTCCATTACATAAGGCTCCTCTATTCCGGTATTTAGGTTACAATTTACGTCCAAATAATCTATAGAAAAGTTTTCGTTTCAATAGTTATGGATAGGCCAAACCTACTAAAGAATCTATGTAGGTGCTTTTTAAGTAGTTTAAGACGCCTATTCGAAAGGTTTTCAACCAAAAATAGTGTGTCATCTCTATAGAGACCTCCAGTTAATTCAGG
>NW_026339697.1:0-297 GCF_001194135.2 Octopus bimaculoides | reverse complement strand
TGTCATTATATTGAGCAGGAGAAATCTTATTGATTAACATCAAGTTTATTGATACTTAATGAGCAAATATTTACCTGTTAATTACAAATACTGCAATATATTCAATAACAAAACAATGTAAAATAGCATCAAAATATAGGAATAACAAACCAAGAAGAACCTCTCAATACGAATGGCCAGATAAAGGAGGCCAAGTGGCCAGATAAAGGAGGCCAAGTGGCCATAACATAAGAAATATTTAGGGAAGGGTATTGTATATATAAATATAACACAACAAACAAACAAAAATCACATACT
>NW_026339696.1:0-315 GCF_001194135.2 Octopus bimaculoides | reverse complement strand
TCTAGTCTATGGTTGTAAGGCGGGTTATTCCTAGATTTAAAGATTTTTTTTTATATTTCGATCCTTCATCTCATGTGTTTTTCTGTTTTCCTTTATTATCCCAGAAGTGTGCTCTCCAACGAATTCTATTTATGAAGGAATGCGTCTTATGGATAAGCTGCTCCCTGTAGATTTTCTTTGGTGGGATAGGTATGTCCTTCGTGGATATATCAATGTTGAAAGTCTCCATTGGCAGCGGTTATTTATCTTCGTCTATTGAAGACGGGAAATTATTATAATTTTCCAGAGGATGTTGCAACCGTTACCAATATAGCA
>NW_026339695.1:0-296 GCF_001194135.2 Octopus bimaculoides | reverse complement strand
CGCTAAGCATTTCGCCCGGCGTGCTGACGTTTCTGCCAGCTCGCCTCCTTAACCAGAGTAGAATATTGTTATACTTCCTTTAGGTTTTCAATTTCATTTCAAAGATAAGGACAGAGGAAGTGCCTCGCCGCCTTAATAATAATAATAATAATGATAATGATGATGATGATGATGATGATAAAAATAATAATAACAATAATAATAACAATAATAATAACAACAACAACAACAATGCGTGAATAAAATCTTACCTATACAATTACGAGGTCCTGCCGAAAATGGTATGAAGGCGTAGG
>NW_026339694.1:0-401 GCF_001194135.2 Octopus bimaculoides | reverse complement strand
AGAACTTTGTTTATCTTAATTTTGAAGAATAAAAGAAGTATAAAAAAAAAAAACGCATTATTTATGAGATGACCCAATATCTACATATCTGTATATATGCACTTGAACCATGCGTCTGTCACATACCAGACGCCCACGTGTCACATTACACAATTATAGACTGACTATTTTGATCTATTTTTGGAACTATTTTACTGATATTCTTATTTATTTTTTTATATTTGATCTATTTTTAGATCCACAAGATATCTCGATTATGTAGATCACTAGTGTTTTTATGTGTGTGGGCGAGTGTATTTTATGTATTTAAGTGTATAAGGTACTATAAAAATAAATACATGATGAGATAAGAAAAACGGATCTATTTCAAAACGGGGGCACCAGTATTTTCTTAACGAAAC
>NW_026339693.1:462-877 GCF_001194135.2 Octopus bimaculoides | reverse complement strand
TGTGTGTGTTTGTGTGTGCGCGCGTGTGAGTATGAACCTTAGGCGTGTTTGTTTGGGATGTGTGATTTTTTTTTACCCTGTATCATTTTCAATCTTGAAGTGACTTTTCGGGATTTCGAGTCAGTTCAAAAACACGAGATAGCTGCTTTTCTCTCCTTGCCTACACATATGTAAATGCTTGCTGGACACGTACATTATTATACTTCATCTCAAGTATGTAATTATATATGTGTGTGTGTGTATAAGTACGTATGTGTCTATGAGTGTACGTATAAAAATGTTTGTATGTATATGCATATGTATGTGTGAATGTGTGTGTCCATGTGTGTAGGTATATGTGTTTGGATGTGTCTATATATGTATGGATGTAAGCATAAATATTTTGCGAATATTTTATGTCATTATATGAAAATCC
>NW_026339693.1:0-403 GCF_001194135.2 Octopus bimaculoides | reverse complement strand
TACTCAGACACGATATCTATCTATCTATCTATCTATCTCTCTCTCTCTCTCTATATATATATATATATATATAAATATATATCTGTCTATCTATCTATCTATATATTTGTTTATCTACCTCTCTCTCTTTATATCTCGCCCCACTCTTTCTCTCTCTCTCTCTCTCTCTCTCTATATATATATATATATATATAGAGAGAGAGAGAGAGAGAGAGAGGGAGAAAGTGAGAGAGAGAAAGAGAGAAAGAGAGAGAGAAACATATATTTATACACGCACAAACATGTACATACATTTATGTGAATAGATATTTCACATTTGTAAACATATACATTTACATATAAGTACACATACAAACATGGACACGTACACACATGCATACATACATACATACATACATACATA
>NW_026339692.1:0-663 GCF_001194135.2 Octopus bimaculoides | reverse complement strand
TATATATATGATTTGCTTATGCGTATGCATACATAAATATACAGAAAGTCAATCAGATATCACCAAAAGTAGCACAAAATAAACACCGCTGGAATTTCGGGTTAATTTTGAAAAAAACATATGAAATGGAATAGAGAGACAACTTTGGACAGTCATAAAACATTGAATCTTGATTCTCTTCAGAGCGGCTGTGAATTTTATAACATTTTTACAATTAGGAGAGTTATATCATAACACCAGCGTTGCCTAAACTAGCTTAACATCAGATGCAGGCTTCATTAAACGTTCATACCCACCTGATGTAGACACCCGAGACATTGCAGGACCATAACATAAATTTACTGCAACACAATTTCTATTCCTTAACCGGCTACATTTAACATTGTCACAACACAATTAAAGAAGAAAAAAGTCCCCTCTTCTTCAAACGAAATCTGGGCGAATTTCAAGGGATGAGCCACTCATACCTGGATACATTACAGTCCATTCCTATTCACTACGTGTCACAAAAACTGTGTTAAAAGTGACTGCCGTTGAAGAGCGTAGGCTCACATCGTAAAATACTTCCTCACTTTCTCCAGCGTCAAACTATTACCCCTGTCTTCGTCTTTTGTTTTTCTATAACTGTCAACTATATATATATGTGTATATATATATATATAT
>NW_026339691.1:0-355 GCF_001194135.2 Octopus bimaculoides | reverse complement strand
TCCAGGCCATGTCTAACTTAATAGCAACACCTGATAGGATTATCTAAATCCTTTGGTCCATTCAAGTAGTGAGTTCTTGTTGAGTGAATTGTATCCAGGTATGGGTGGCTTATCTGGTATTCCTCAAAGAAATTTGTCCAGACCCCATTTAAAGGTGATGGGATCCTTTTCCTCTTTGATTAGTTTTGAACAATGTTAAACAGAGCAGGGCCTGTTGAGGAAAAGAAATTGTGTTACAGTGTACCTGTATGTTGTGATCCTGAATTGGGCAGGGGATGTAGGGCCCGTGGTCCTAGCCTTGGATGAACCTTGTAGCTAATGTTCAGGTCGTTTGGGGCAATGCTTATATTTGTAT
>NW_026339690.1:0-343 GCF_001194135.2 Octopus bimaculoides | reverse complement strand
GACAAAACAACAAGTATAACGAGAAAGAAAGAGAGGAAGACGAAGAAGGTCGCCATTTACCAGTCACCCTAACCACTTACCACGACAGCTCATCTCCAAACCCTTCCTTTTCACCCTCAAAACAAAACCCAATCTCTTTGATGCTTGGAGACGTGTCAAAGTTGATCTTTTATTCTTGATAGTCACCATTGTTGTCCAGAAGTTTCTAAAGAACCACTTATTCTTTAATTAATCACAAATCTAAGTGGGTTTATTTTTTCATATATTTCTACTTTTTATGAATGAATTGGCTACGAATATTTTGTACACGAAACCATACGCACAAACACAACTACATACACAC
>NW_026339689.1:0-225 GCF_001194135.2 Octopus bimaculoides | reverse complement strand
CACACACACACACACACACACACACACACACAGAGAGAGAGAGCTTCAAAGCCAACAGCTTTGTGAGTGCTTTCCAAATGGTATAATTTGCTTAACTCCATTTTATTATTTCAGTTTTACACCCGATTTAACGAATCTGTTACATATTAAAATATTCTTAGTGGGAGAGCAAGCGAGCAAGACGTCAAGAGAGAGAGAGAGAGAGAGAGAGAGAGAGAGAGAGAG
>NW_026339688.1:0-510 GCF_001194135.2 Octopus bimaculoides | reverse complement strand
AGATGCTTGACATTTAAACCGGAACCGAGCGTTTATCGTGTGGGAAAACGGGATGTTTATTGCATGGGAGATCGGATTGTTCCGTAGGAATAATCAGGAAAGTTGGAGGATTGTCGTTGTTGCAAATTTAGTCTTGCTCAGTCTTGATCGTACAGATCTATATTCAAATATATTCCATCCCTGAGACCCTATAGTTTTTCTCCTGTTATAGTGAATATATAGCTTCCCAATTTTGGCACAAGGCCGGCAATTTCGGTAGTATAGGGTGGGTGGGGTGAGTCTATTTTATCAATCCCAGTGCTCTGCGGGTACTTATTTTATCGACCCCGAAAGGATGAAAGGCAGAGTCGACCTCGACAGAATTTGAACTCAGAACGTAAAGACGGACGAAATACAGCTAAGTATTTTGTTCGGCGTGCTAACTATTTTGCCTGTTCATTGCCCTAGTCATAGCGAGTATGTTATTGTTGTTGTTGTTGGCACTCCGTCGCTTACGACGTCGAGGGTTCC
>NW_026339687.1:0-447 GCF_001194135.2 Octopus bimaculoides | reverse complement strand
TATATATAAGTGGCGAAGAGTTTGTTTTGACTCCCATTTCTAGCAATGCAAATGCTTACTAGCATCCTCTCTCAATTTAGTGACGGCTATACTTCTTGCTTTGCATTTCTAAACTGCCAGTCGCCACCTTAATAATTTATAATTCCGACTTCACCGACGGAGTAATGGGTCACTAGTGAATATTAATCAAATCTGAAATCAGCGCTGATATGACTCCATCTCGTTTGTCGTAGGGAGGGAGCCTGTCTCCCTTGTCAGATATTAGAAAAGTTCTCTCATGTGCCTGAGAGTTATTTCAACTCTTATTTATAGCAATGCTGGTGCTTATTAGCACCTTCCCTTATTTCAGTCACGACTATACTTGTTTTTTTATTCTAAACTGCGAATAGTCACCAGTGGCAATGGGTTCATTACGTGTATGTATGTATGTATGTATGTATGTATGTA
>NW_026339686.1:0-549 GCF_001194135.2 Octopus bimaculoides | reverse complement strand
CCAAATCCACTCACAAGGCTTTAGTCGGTCCGAGGCTATAGTAGAAGACATTTACCCAAGGTCCCACGCAGTGGGACTGAGCCCGGAACCATGTGGTTCGTTACCACACAGCTACTCCCACACCTGTATTTATTTTATCATAAATGTAAAACAACACCACGGAGGAATCGACTTAAGCTTAAATAATAAACCACAATAGGTGAACCGTGTTATAGCGAGGAATTACTGTAGTCAACTAGTTTCATTCTCACATTGCTAAATTGTTACAGAATCCTCTTTTCTCCTTGGAATCCACATACATTCCTGGAACCTTACACTTATTTACAAACATACACGTGATGCGTTTTATCAGAACCCACTGGATATAGTTTTAGTTAATCCTTTTTAGCAAGTAAGTCATTATCAAATTGGTAACTACATCTTAAAATGCTACGAAGAATAAGATGAATTCCGTATTGAATTGTTCTTACACCACTATCAAAATAAGATTTGACCTGCCGGTTGGAAACAAGACTTGACCTGCTACCTTGTTTACTTAAAACATCAATC
>NW_026339685.1:1842-2034 GCF_001194135.2 Octopus bimaculoides | reverse complement strand
CAATGAAATGGCTTCTTTCAAGTGTGAATACATTTGTGTCGAGTTAACTTCCTTCCTTCAGAGAAAGACTGACCACAGATATCACAGTGATAAGGTCTCTCTCCAGTGTGAATGCGCCTGTGTGCAATTAAGTGGTCATTTCGAGAGAATGATTTACCACAGATATCACAATGATAAGGTTTCTCTCCTGTA
>NW_026339685.1:1410-1687 GCF_001194135.2 Octopus bimaculoides | reverse complement strand
TGTATGAATACGTTTGTGCTTAGTTAAGGAACGGCCCTCAGCATACGACTGACCACAGACATCACAATGAAATGGCTTCTCTCCAGTATGAACACGTTTGTGTCTGGTTAATGTACTCCCTTCAGAGAAGGACTGACCACAGGTAATGCATTGATATGGTTTCTCTCCTGTATGAATGCGTCTGTGATTAGTTAAGACGAAATTCTGAGAGAAGGATTTACCACAGATATCACAGTCATATGGTTTCTCTCCTGTATGAATGCGTTTGTGTTTAGTT
>NW_026339685.1:364-482 GCF_001194135.2 Octopus bimaculoides | reverse complement strand
AATCCAATGTTATCCAGTAATCTGAAATAAGAGAGAAACAGCAGAAGTTAAAGAGGAGATTTAGTAAAACAACAGAGATTACACAGTGGAAGATTTTACAGGTTATATTCAGGATTAT
>NW_026339685.1:0-125 GCF_001194135.2 Octopus bimaculoides | reverse complement strand
CACACACACACACACACATATATGTAATGAAAGCGACTTCCTAAATCACAAAAGCAACAGAAATACATACATCAACATCGTTTAATGTCTGGCATGGGTTAGATGGTTCGACCGGAGCCAATGAG
>NW_026339684.1:0-394 GCF_001194135.2 Octopus bimaculoides | reverse complement strand
GCGAAATACGCTAAGCATTTCGCCCAGCGTGCTAATGATTCTGCCAGCTAGCCACCTTCGGGTGGTTTCCTCGCCTCCGTTCGGCTGGTTTCCCTGAGTCACCATCTCACCCTTGTACGCCAATCCGTCGTAAGGTTACCTATTTGTAATTGAGTGGACTGGAGTAACGTAAAATGGAGAGTTTTGTTCGAGAACGCAATGCACAGCAGATCTGGGGATTGAAACCACGATCTTGCGATCGTGAATACAACACTCTAACCACTATGTTATGCGTAATAGATGTTTCATCATCATCATCATCATCATCATCATCATCATTTAACGTCCGTCTATCCATGCTGGCATGGTTTGGACGGTTTGATCGGAGAGGCCAGATAGAAGACTGCACCAGGCT
>NW_026339683.1:639-748 GCF_001194135.2 Octopus bimaculoides | reverse complement strand
ATTACAAAATTTGTATTTTCCCAAACAGGTAACAACGATGTAAGTCTAATCTCTAGCGTTATCTCGAATACATTTGCTAATAATGCCTACATCTATTATAGTCCGATTA
>NW_026339683.1:472-629 GCF_001194135.2 Octopus bimaculoides | reverse complement strand
AATGAATTCGGTTGAAGGGTTGTTAATGAAATTAGCTTCATGGTCTTTAAGTGTGATGTACGACGTTTTGCAAAGCTGAAAATCTCATGCAAAGATGTTCATCTTGTTAACTATAATCTTTCACTTCTATAATAAAAAGCTGTTCGTGTATAGATCA
>NW_026339683.1:342-462 GCF_001194135.2 Octopus bimaculoides | reverse complement strand
AACTATAATCTTTCACTTCTATAATAAAAAGCTGTTCGTGTATAGATCAGAGTATCTGAGCTGTTAATAGTGATGGAGTTATTGTGGAATAAAAGTTATCTGATGAAAGTTGATAATTAG
>NW_026339683.1:123-240 GCF_001194135.2 Octopus bimaculoides | reverse complement strand
CTCACTGCAGAAGTTCATGGATGAACAACATTTTTTTGTGTAGACATGAGGAGTCACTGACACATCTCAGCCTTTGGAATTTTCAATCTGTAATTTCAAAGTGGTCCCTTTTGCCAA
>NW_026339683.1:0-113 GCF_001194135.2 Octopus bimaculoides | reverse complement strand
AGCCTTTGGAATTTTCAATCTGTAATTTCAAAGTGGTCCCTTTTGCCAAATTGCTAGGTCATGGGAGCATAAACACATCAACACCAGCTGTCAAATGGTGATGAGGGCACAAA
>NW_026339682.1:0-416 GCF_001194135.2 Octopus bimaculoides | reverse complement strand
CTTACATATATGGATGTAATCATATATGCACACATAGAACATAATACGAGAAACGATATCATTTTTCTGTTCTGTTTCTGGAAGGAATGTAAGATGAGAGTAATAGAAACGGTAATGTCAAACGTCGTAAGGAATATTACAGTTCGTGAAAAGCTGATATGGAGATGGCAATAAGTTTGACTTTGTCTTCAGCATCTGTACAGTTTACCGGTCCGTCGTGTTTTGTATACATTCCACTGTAATCGAACAAACACTCATGCTTTTCCAAAATCACTATCTTCCTTCATCTATCTCTCACTCCGTTGATCTCTCAATCTTTGGATATTTCCCACTGCGTACAAATGTTCTTCTCTCTCACTCGCTCGCTCGCCAAATTCTCTCTCTCTCTCTCTCTCTCTCTCTCTCTCTCTCTCTCT
>NW_026339681.1:0-218 GCF_001194135.2 Octopus bimaculoides | reverse complement strand
AAAACCGTTCAGAAATTACATAACACTAACATATTCAGTTACAGTAATAAATTTGATTCATCCTTTACAATTTTTAATTTTACTAATTTGGAATATATCACTTCTGTTTAAAACCTCTTACCTACCTGACAATTGCATCTCTAGCTCTGCCTTAAAAGAAGCTTTACTTCTTGGACTCATGTTTTTGTGCGCTACGATGTTGTTAAACCTCCGTTAAC
>NW_026339680.1:0-426 GCF_001194135.2 Octopus bimaculoides | reverse complement strand
AACATAAAGAGCTAAAAATAAAAATTGCGGAAATATAAATAAGGCAAAAGTAAAAGAGACATAACTGAAAAATGAAAAAGGGAACAAAGAATTATTGAATAGTTGAAGAAATGAGATGAAAAGGATGTGAAATTTTTACATTTCTAGTCAGCAGGTAAAATAAAAGAATAAATAGTATGGAGTTTCTAAAAAAAGATTTTGTTCAACATGGTCTCTGTAATTATGTCTTTTAGTAGCTACAGGGAGAAAGAGAGTAAAATGGGTATTTTTAATATATCAAGAGACAAAAGCCTGTTTTACTGCTGCTGCTGCTGTTATTGTTTAGCCCAGGGCTATGATGTTATGGATTCTATCTATGACCTTCCCTACTTTATTTATTTATTTCATCATCATCATCATCATCATCGTTTAACGTCCGCTTTCCAT